>NC_044203.1:5173134-5385634 GCF_900880675.1 Sparus aurata | reverse complement strand
ATCACCAAAATCAGCGAAGAAATTTTCTGGTGCTCGAGCACTGATCAGGCAGGCAGTATGACCTAGGAGTAATGAAGTTCTCAACCAAAGCAGCTATGGCAATGGCAGCTCATGAAGATGCAGTAGCTGATAGCTATTCAAAAATTCTTCTATATTTAGTATGTCTGACCATAATTTTTTCAGCTTTATTGCTGAAACTCGTATTGCCCATGGCAGCTTTACTATCATCATCGTTGGAGATGAAAGCCCACAGCTTGCTTCGACCATCCTACCCGACCATTTAGACCACCCCAGAGAGGAAGACAGTTCCAATCTCTCTATAAAAGCAAGGAATCTCTGTCTGTCTGTCTGTCTGTCTGTCTGTCTGTGTGTTTGTGTGTGTATGTATCTGTGCCTCAAATATCTCTGCGGATCAGGATCAGACTGACCTGAGAGTTTCCACGTGGCTGCTGCGTGGTTCAAGGGTGTGCAATGTCGCATTTGTTTGGACTGCAATGATACCATGAATAAATTATTTCATAAATGCTTTACAATTCAGCAAGCATTGTCCACAGGAGCCACCACAGTCTCGTGAGCACCAGAGCCAATCACTGCAGAGCCCACCTTAAGAAACAAGCAGATTTATACCTGCAGCGGCGCGAGCTTGACCGGAATTTTGCAGGCGGTTCGGTCCCGTTCTGTTCTGTGCATCTAAACTGACTGTTGTGGATTAATGAGACTAAACGAGTCTGGACCGAGTCTGTTCGGGTCTGAGGAGATCCGGAGACGCGTGGACAACAAAGTGGAATCGGAATCTGTGGATGTTCGTGTGTAGCTAGCTGCTAGCTGCTAGCCGCTAGCCAACCTACACGGCCCACCTTCTGAGTCGACGGACCAAACCCACTGGCATGTCCAAAACCGGACTTAGGGTAAATAATGTCCGCCACGCTTTTTCGTGAACATTGCTGTCACGTTTGCTTTGTGTCTGGTGCAGGAAGAAACGGTAAAAACAGGCTTTTGTCACGAAAGTGTCCGAGCAGCAAGTTTGGTTGTTGAGGAACAGGAAGTTGTGGGAAGGACAGAGGTGGTTGAATGACAGGCAACGACAGAGTTTGGAGTGTATAGTTAGTGTGTTATGTAGTGTTTGGTGTAGTGTGTTTAGTGTGTAGTGGAGTCGTTTTTTTGTTTAATAAGTCAAAACAATGAGGAGACTGCTGAATGAGCATTGCCTGCATTTAAATGTAAATAAAATTTATGCACATATTTAGCAAACAACAATTTATATTTGCATTATAAGTAATAAAAATGGTTTGTTAAACGTATTTGTGGTTTTCACAGTAAAAAAATCTAACTTTTTCTACTTGGATTTTATGGGTTTTTTTGTGATTTTAGGTCCATTGTGTTAATACATCTCAAAATAAAGAATAACTGTACAGTCACACGTGAGGTTATGCTGAAAATAATGACACCAAGTAGATAGTTTTTAAGGGGAAATATAATGGCAAAATCAAAAATAGTCAAAAACGGCCAATTATACCCTGGAATATCGGATTTCACAACAAACCTAAATATCCCTGACGTCCCACTTTCAAACACAGTATCCTTTGGCCATCCATGAAAAAGCTCCTTAACCTCCCACTTTTCTATAGGAATACATTTTTCTTACGGGCACTGCACTAGTAATAATAAAATATGGGACTGCACCCAAAACTTAGTTCAGTCTATTGAGTTACAGTGCTGATGGTGGTTCATTGCCCCAAACTATGTTGAAACCAAACATTACAGCCATACCTGATAGTTGAATATGTGATTCCAAAACCCTGGATATTATCTGCTACTATGATAGCCTCCACTCTTCTCACAAGGCCTTTCACCAGGATGTTTAAGCTGACTGCAGGACAGTTACTAATGAGGAAAGAGAGGTCATGTCCTTGTCCATATATTTTCTCTGGAAAGTTGGGGATTTAAGCTACCTCACGGCTTTTCACACTCTACTGTTAGAAACATGAAAACCTATTATAGAAGAATACTCTGCAGTCTATGCCTCCACCAAGAAACCGCCATCAAAAAGCCACTCATAGCCACAAATAATGCTCAGAAAAGCACCAAACTTCAGCAACAGTACAAATAGGGTCCCAGCACATAGTTCGAGGCATCAAACATAGGCTAGTAACAACACAGCTCACCACTCTCCTGCAGCAGCTTGCTCATTGTGGGGAAGCCCTGACGAGTCGATTACAGAGTGCAGTAGAGTTCTGCAGCTTAAAGCGAAACTCTCGCCAAAAAGCAACCAAGGCTTTATTTGGGATTGAATATGAGTCAAACCTTCGTGTGAAAGCATAATTACGACGAAAGAGGCACTTTTAAGATTTACCGTAGTTTCGGTTTTGGGCACGTCAATTTTGAACGGGAGTGCATGGGGCAGGACATGCTATCAGGCACGGTTGAGGAGCGGTTCACCATTACTCTCCTGCCTGTCAGGTCGCACTCGGGGATCGACACTTTTTGCCTGGCATGACGGCGACGCGCAGGAGATCCAGCAGCTAACGTGAGTAGTTCAAAAACCTTCTTTTTCATAACCTCTGTGTACACAAACAATGTTCTCAATGCTCTTGTTCACGAGTAGAGACCCTGGTGATGCTTACCAGCAAAGTTTCATGTTGTGTCGAGCCTTCTTAGTGTTCTAAAAATAGCGATTTTGATGCTAGCATGTCCTGCCCCATGCACTCCCATTCAAAATTAACGTGCCCAAAACCGAAACTACGGTAAATCTTATAAAAGTGCCTCTTTCGTCGTAATTATGCTTTCACACGAAGGTTTGACTCATATTCAATCCCAAATAAAGCCTCGGTTGCTTTTTGGCGAGAGTTTCGCTTTAAGGAAATGTGTGATTATTATTCCATGGAAATGCAATCAAAGTTCATATGTGTCTTGCCTACCAGTTTATAACAGATATTATCGAGAGGTGACAGGGAAAAGAACGGAACTGAGCATTTCTAACTGCACTCGGTAATTGTCTCGTCAGGGCTTCCCCACAACGAGGAAGTTTCTGCAGGAGAGTGGTGAGTTTTATTGTCTTTTCAATAGAAATCCTGCAAAGCTAGCAGATGTTTAATGCCACGAACTATGTGCTGAGACCCTATTTGTACTGTTCTGAGCATTATTTGTGGCTATGAGTGGCTTTTTGATGGCAGTCGGCAAACTTGATCTCATGAGAGGGGAGTCTTACTCAGTGTCACGGTGTGTTGACCATGGATTAAATTTACACCGGAATATCCCTTTAAGTGGCGAGAGACTCAAGTGATTCAGTTTTGCACTTTAAAACTATAAAAACAAACAGTTACACCTCAAGTAGAAATCATTGTTATTACTAACTTTAGTTTAATAATTTAACTAGAATGTCAATGTATAACAAATTTCATGTCAATCCATCCAGAGTCCAAGACATTTCACTTAAAAACCACAAATGTTAACCTCATAGTGTTGCTAGAGAAAAAGTAACAGCATCACCAAAGTTGTTATCCTCTAAAGTATGAATGTGTATAACATGTT
The DNA here is from genome assembly GCF_900880675.1 of Sparus aurata. NCBI lineage: Eukaryota > Metazoa > Chordata > Actinopteri > Spariformes > Sparidae > Sparus > Sparus aurata. The sequence goes on along the minus strand of NC_044203.1, from coordinate 5,382,103 downwards.
ATATATAATGGCAAACCATTCAATACTAGTATTAAACAGCCAACACGTTTTCAAATACAGTTTGTCAAATACAGCAGCTTGGTCGATGGCCCTAGGCTTCAAAGTATGATATTCTATTTACAGCTGTAGTATCAGTTGTGCTTGTGAAGTCAAGTTAGAAATCAAAATAATGCTTGCAGACAAATATTTCACAACATATTACAAATTATTAAGACATTTGGACTGTGAATCACATTGTGAAACAGTGAAGGTTTGGTTAAGTTCAATCACAAATCCAAGCTGCTGTATCAGATGCACTGGGAGTGAAAACGGGCTGGGCCATCAGACTAACTTGGTCTCTGCCTCGGAAGGGAAGAATATATGCCCCCACCCCACCTGGGGCCTGTGTCCACGTAGCGTTTTTTCAGGTATCTGGTCACTGTGCTGAAAATATGTTGACGCTGCAGTCATATGATGGATACTGCCCCTTTGCAGCCGTGCCTTTTCCCTGGAAGGCCACCTGCTGAATGTTTGGTTCTTGCTAGCTATACCACCTCCAGGATTGCTTCAGTGTATTAAAAAGCATAGAGCGATGTTGAAGGTATCGGACAGAGCAACAGAGGAGTGTTACTGTCCCCACTGATCCACTCCAATGATTAATCATCTGCTCAGCTGCCATTAACACGACCTCCATAACCATCCCTCCTCCCTCACTGCTGCCTATGAGCCCTACCAGGGCATGTTTCATAATGCCAAGGAACGGTGAATGCAACATTTTTTTCATAAGCAAAACGTCATTGACTAAGGTCTCTTCTTTATGGAGGACAACATCTAACTCCGAAGTACGGAGCTCACATTGAATAAAACCTGAAGAAATCGCTTTTACTCACTCTCCTTTTCCACTCTCCATTTCTTTATCTCTAACCCTGGGAATAAGCAAGAGATGAGCCTCATATGTTTATGCGAAGGAAGTCATCATTTGCTTTAATGTTTATTTGCTGAGCTGAAAGGGAGGCAAGTTGACAAATGTGCTGACTGGAGTAAGGAGCATTAGCAGGTGAGGCAATGCATTAAATCCCTCAGACTCAATCATTTAGGTAATGTCCCGTTTGTTTTAGATTCACGGCTCGCACTGCATTTTACAGATTGAGTGTGGCCAACCATGAATCTCAGGCCACCATTATCCTGCGGCATTTCACACTGTTTATGCACCGCTCTACATCATCTGTTGCAAACCAGACAGGAGGCAACAGGAGTTTAGAGGGTGGACAAACAGCTTTGTGATGAGAAAGTCGCTGATTCGGATAGCCTACTCCTATTTAAATATGTTAAGGACCTCTCTCGTGTAGGTAGCAACAGATCGTCATGTGTTTTTCAGTGACATTGTATGAACTAAAATAGAGACAAACTGATAACAAAGTCTAGTAAAAGTAAAACATAGCTCACATACACACATTTTTTTGTGATATGTAATGGAGGTGGGATATTTTACAGTTAAAAAATGAAGTGCATTTTCTAAAATGACATCAGTAGATACTGAGCATGATAAATTACCTAGATCAGATTCATGTGCAAGAAATGTGACCAGGACCTCCATGCATTGGACTGAGCCCCTTTACTAACCAACAGAGTGTTAATTACAGAACATGAGTACTGTATTTGATGTTTAAATGTGTTGAACTAATAGATAGAAATGTTGAATAGCAGTTTGATATTCATTTGTCAACTGACGTTAAAGGAGTATGTAGGTTTCCCATCGATGTTTACATACTAGTACTTTGCCCTAATCAGTGTCCTTTTTTTGTGATTATGAATGATGTGATAAATATGCATTAAAATAAATTTTCTCTCTCACCCTCTTTCTCTCTCTCTTCTATGGCCCCTCTCACATGTGGGGGGCCCTGAGAGTCTATTTTGGGCCCTTTACTGTTTTACTTGTTATATATGCTGCACTTGGGTTCCATCTTTAAGAAACATACATCTCCTTTCATTGCTTTGCAGATGATGTACAAATCTACTTGCCATTACAACCAAATGATTCAGACGCCCTGCAGCCCTTATTGAACTGGCTGAGTGATCTAAAAGCCTGGCTGGATCTGTACTTCCTCTGTCTAAATGAAAACAAAATTAAGGCGTTGTCTTTGGTCATTCTGAACGGCTAGATAGCTGTGCTGGCACTCTTGGTCCTCTATGGTCCTACATTTGATTATTAACCAAATATTTGAGCGTGATTATTGACAGTGCTTTTAATATAGAAAACAAATTAGTTCTGATGTCAAAACCAGCCTTTTCCAGCTCAGACTATTAGCCAGGTTTAAAGCGTATCTGCCCCTAAAAGACTCTGAAACAGTCATACGAGCATTTGTAACAACTTGATTACAGCAACTCTCTGTATGTGGGGCTAAATCAGTTGTCTCTTAATAGACCACAGCTAGCGGAAAATGCTGCTGCTCGGCTTTTAACCAAGAACAGAAAATGTGCACTTCACTCCAGTTTTAGCCTCACTCAACTGGCTTCCTGTCCACTTCAGAATTGATTTCAAGATGTTATTGTTTGTTTTCAAGGTTTTTAAAATGGCTTGGCACCTTCATATTTATGTGAGCTTATCAACATTTAGTCTCCAGATAAAGCTCTGAGGTCATCATGTTGGATCGTTCTCAACATTCCAAGAGCCAAACTGAAAAGTAGAGGTGACCAAGTTTTTTCAGTGACTGCTTCTAAATTATGGAACACTTTGCCTCTGCAAATAAAAACTGCTCAGACTGCAGAAACTTTCAAGACATTGCTCAAAACATTCTTATCTGGCTTTTAATTCGAGTTAGACATGGACATCTTGCCTCCGCATACTGTTGTTTTGTATTCCCTGTGTGTTTGATGTATTTATGTTTATCTTGGATTCTTGAACCTGTGAAACACTTTGGTCAACTTTGGTTGTTTTTAAATGTGCTATAGAAAAAACACTTGACCTTGACAGGTAAGGTTGGAAAAGCCTGTTTTGGACAAAAAGCGTGCTGCGCCTGTGCAACGGGGCTTGGTGCACATCCTGCTACCATGTGATTATTGGAAAAGCAGAGTCTCACAGTCAGCGATCCTCTGGCTCGCTCACTCATTGCCACATTCAGTGCGTTTACATGACACTCAAGAAAACCGAATTACTGAGTTAGTCTGACTATGATCGGTTTTTTAAGATGCATGTATACACCTTAGTCTGACTAAAATCGGACCGGATCGGATTTCTAATAGTCGAATTACACCACGTAGATTATTCGATTGAAAGTCGCATTACTCCTGCATGTACACGTTTCCAGTGGATCGGATCGGATTTTGCGCTCTGCGTAGGCGCGAGTTTTTTCCCCGGGGCCGTGAGCCGGAAGTAGACAGACAGCGGCGGCGGCGTCTTTCCTCCGAAATCACCGCAAGAAAGAGTGCCAGAGTGCACCTAGTTTGTGTAATTATCATGTACATCATATACGAAGTGTACAAAGATGTAGCTTCATCTTGCTCTTCGTACGCCATCTTTCTTGAATGCCGAGGCAGCTGGTGACGTAAAGCGGTCAGCCAGAGGTGCGCCGTTAACACTAGTTGAAATGGGTACAGCGCCACCTAGCGTACCGGGGTATGACATGCTTTCGGCCAGTAATTCGATTTTCTCACTGGCATGTATACTCGGATAATTGCAGTTGTTCGACTGAGCAGCATAGTCGAACTATGGCTGTAATCTGACTAAGCTGTGCATGTAAACGCACTGATTGTTCTTTGTCTTCATGACCAGTGTTGGGCACGTTACTTTTAAAAAGTAATTAGATATAGTTACTAGTTACTTCTCCCAAAAAGTAACTGAGTTAGTAACGGAATTACTCCACTATAAAAGTGATTAGTTACCAGGAAAAGTAACTATTGCGTTAATTTTATTTCTTCCCCCTTTTGAGCTCGGCAGACATTTTAGAATACTCGGCATCTACATTTAGAAAATGTATTTCTGCATGGCGGACCGGCTCCTGCTCTCCCCGATATTTTGCCAATGAGTGCTCTGAAGGAGTGAGTCAACTGTTGATAATGGGAGCAATTTCTCAACAACATACCTGTCTGTCATTGCATTCAGTTCAGTCTGTGTCAAGTTTTTGTGAAGCTGTTAGCGGAGCTCACGTTAGCCACACCTGGCCTGCTGTCGTCATCAACAGCGTCAGCAACGGAGTTTTTGGCCAGTGTTAGTTTTGTAGAAGCATGTGCCACTGAGAGATGCTTCATTAGATCAGAGTTGCTTACAACGGACGTAGACAAAAGAGATTAAAGTAGTGTCTGTACTCCCACTTTGAAAACGTTAACTTTCCCTCTGGACTCGCCATTGCTGCAGTTCACCTCTGCTGGTTTGTGCATGTGTGGCTTGTGTGTAAACCGAACTTGCTACTGATTGGCTTAAGAACTCTCACTCAACCTTAGAGAGTCAATCATCATCACTTATGCGGTTGTCCAGCCCCTCCCTCCTCTCTCACCGGAGGAAAAAAAAAAGAGCTCTGTAGCTCCGGTGGCTGAGAGCCGAGTCGGATGACAACAGCTTCAATGATCAGCTTTAGCTTGTAGCGCGCCACATTTAATAGTCGGTAACAGTAACGGCATTGTAAGGATGGAAATAGTAATTAGTTAGATTACCCATTGTTGAAAAAAAGTAACAGCGTTAGTAACGCCGTTTATTCTGACGCCGTTATTCCTAACACTGTTCATGACTGACTTTCCAACGCTTTTCCTCGGACAGATTTCCCAGAGTGGGAGAGACAAACTCCCGCCCATGCATCCTTCCAGACATTTACCCAGGAGCTCCACAATGTTTTTAGTATGGGAGATTCTGGGTCAGAGACAACAAGAGGTCTGATGAGCCTACGCCAGGGAGATCAGTTGGTGGCTGATTTCTCTGTAGACTTTCGCACCAAGGCCCGTCGGAGCGACTGGAACTCTGCGTCCCTCTGCGATGCAGGCTCCCGTCTGGGGGCTCCAGAATCTATGCAACGAGGCCAAACCAGCCTCACTCCACAGGGGTGGGGCTATCTCTGTCTGCTCAGGCGAATCTCTGTCTGTGCTGTGGCCAGGCCGCCTATTTTGTCTCTTGCTGTCTGGTGAAAAAAGAGCTCACCAGTAAAGGGTAAAATACTGATGAGCCATACCTCCAAACAACCTTCCCCAAACCAAACGCCCCTTTTCCACATCAAGCTTGTTCTCCCAGGGGGCTCCTACTCTCTATCCACCTTTATAGACTGGGTTGCTGCCAGGATCATGGATGAGGGACCCATTCGACAGTTAGGGATTGGTCAGATTCCACTCTTCTGCCTGATTGCAGTCAATGCTTTGGACAGCCATCTTCTGGGAACCGTTACTCATCAGACTGTTCCAGTCCACATGTTACTTTCCAGCAATTATCCCAAGACTATCTAGTTCCACATGCTGCTGTCTCCACGTATTCCTGTGATTCTGGAGTACCTGGAGATGACCATCATGGATGCTATCCTTGGGTGGAGCTCTTCCTACACCAGGTTTGCCTTCAGTAGGCTGTTAGTCCCCTTCCACTTGTCCAGGCCGAAGTCGACACTAGATGTGGCAGGGGCTCCTTCTATGTACCATGTATTCTGAGAGGTCTTCAGTAAGGCTAGAGCTATAGCCTTAGCTCATCATCACCCTTATGACTGTGCCATCAACCGGTAGCCCTGTACATCTCTGCTCAAGGGGGAGAACCAGAAGATGGAGATGGTGCTTTGTTGCATGGTCTCAAGAAATCCATTGTCCTGGCCCCAGCATCTGTTGGGTCGTATAGGCACACAACAGGCTGACCAGCTCCACCACGGGCCCAATTCCATTCCGGTCTGCACATGGGTACCAACCTCTTCTCGTCCCAGCCCTGGAGAAGGAGTTTTCCTCCCATCTGTCCAGACCTTCATTCGTGGCTGTTGCAACACCTGGTACCAAGCACGGGTGTCCCTCCTCCATGCATCTCAACGCTGACCTTCCTCTATGGGTGGAATCAAAGTAGCTGGCGCCAAGGATCATCAATCCGGTGGCGGTGAGACAAAAACTCCTGCAGTCTATGCAGTGTCATCCTACATTCCATGTGTCTAAGGTCAAGTCGGTCCGAGAGAGCCCCCTGGTCCCCTCGGCTCCTCCTCCACCGCCCCCTCAATTTATCTGCTCAGTTCATCGCCTCGTCAGGGTTCCGAGGGTGGGGAAGGGGTCTCAAATTCCTGGTCGACTGGTAGAGTTATGGACCTGAACAGAGGTCCTGGGTCCCGCGGATATAGAGGACCTGTCTTCAGAAGGGGAGGAGACATCTGCAGACGACCAGGGGCAACGTGTTTCTAGTGACTCATCTCAGCCTCCTCCTTTGGCCATCCTGGCTTAGGTCTAAGGGTAAACAAGCTTTCAGGGCCCCTCAGTTTTGGAACAACCTACTTGAGGAGATTAGGCTTGCAAAATCAGTAACTGTGTTTAAATCACTTCTTAAAACCCTCTTTTACAACCTTTTAAAGTCTACGAAAGTCTTTGTTTCATTCCTTATAGTCTATTACTCTTTTCATCATTTTATTTTTATTATTCTGTATATATGTGTCTCTCTTGTGTGATGTCATGTTTTTTTGGCCTATTTTATTGCTTTTTATTTGCGTATCTTAATCTATTATTTTTTCATTGTATGCATTTTGCCTTCATGCTTTAACTTCCCCTTTGTCTGGTCTTTTTTTTCAGTTGTATTGTCTTCCTGAGCATCCTGCTATTGCTCTGTCCGTCAGAGCACTTTGTAAACTATTTATAATGGTGCTTTATAAATGAAAGTTGATCTAATCCAATTAAACACCTGAGCTTATCTAGCTCAGGCATTCTAATATCCAATTTCATACTTAACTTACTTTTATTAATACGTTCATGCACCCTCTATGAAGTGCATAATGTTTCCCTTGGAATGAACAGTGATGACACATGTTTCCTTGTCTACCAGTGCACACTGTACGACATCAGTTCCACATCACAATTAATTAGCATCAATCAGCGTTCCCCTATCGTACAGTGAAAACTTCTGCTTACTGAAGTGGCTCATCAAAGACGTTAGCCTGGGATTTTCAGGTGTAATTGCTGACTGAAAAAAGTGACCATATTCCATTACTGCTAATGTTGGTTTTGCCTTTCTAATATACATATGCTTCTGACCCTTTCCCATCCTCCCACACAGCCACCCACACTCACACAATGACACATGGCCTTTGGCAAAACTTTCATTTCCCACAACTTGATCTCAGAAGCACCTCTGAAAGAAAATCAATGTGATGAGAGTGTGAGCATGCACAGTGCTGACAGCAGCATTCACTGAAACCCTGCAGCCCTGCTTGCATTATAGGATAACAAGCTGCGATCAAGTTCAGATGTGGAAGAAGTTCTATGGAGTTAGAATCATGCCAAAACCTCACACACACACAAAACGTGTTTTACTCACGCCCAACGATTCACAAACAAACTCAGAGCGCTGGACCGTACGTCGATGTCACCATCATATTGGAGAAGGCAGCTCCGCCCCGTGAACTGTCATGTATCATCACAGTAATAGCGTTACATACATTGGCAGCTGTAAACATTTGTAAAAACATTATAATAATCCATACTGTAGTTTAGTGCCGACCTGTATACTGAACATATGAGGAGATGTTACGTGGCTAGCTTGATGGGGAAAAGTCTCATGAGACAGATTTTTAACTTCAACGCGTATCCCGTACCATTTACACAGCAATGATTCCAGCCCGCAGGTTCATTTTCATCTGGCTTACAAAGGCCTTTGATGAAAGTCACCACCCGCCCTATCATCCTCGGCCATGGTGGCACACTGCAAAATCTATGTCTATGTCAATTCAATATCACACATTCTCAGGACACAACAGGACACAACAACAACACCCAGAAGATGTACAGAAAGCAACCAAACGAAACATATTCGAACAACTCACTCTCATGAGCACTTGAGAATTCACTCCCATGAGTCTTTGCGCCATCAGCGCTCACTGTCCGCATTCGGTACCCCTCCTGTCACTACATTTATAATCATCAGAGAACGTCACAGACATTGTTTTTGGTTCCTATCTGTTTCCTGAATATATCCGTACATCTGTGAATGTGTAAATGGGAGGCATTGACTTATAGCACTTTGTAGAACGAGCTTTATAAAGTTCACTCCATTGACTTGTATTAGTTCACGAGGCAGAGCTGCCTCCTCCAATATGATGGTGCCGTCGACGTACATGTGTCTATGGTAAATCCTGTTGCAATCTTGAATAAAATAGAACAATAAAAGATAAAGATTTAGGGGGAAAAAAATCGTCCTGCTGGCCTTAAAATGACTCAACAGCACCACCTGTTGATGTGGAGTGCAAATTACAGGACATTTGTTGGAAAGTTTACTGGCATTTGTGTGTGGATCTGAAGACATTTGTGTGTGGATCAGCAAGGCGGAAAAGTAGTGCCAAAAGTCACGTGACAGTGGTAAGATAGTGCCAAAAGTCACATGACAGTGGTAAGATAGTGCCAAAAGTCACGTGACAGTTTTTTTTCGTACTTGTAGAATTGTTTTTTGTACTTGAAGGATTTTAGTTTGTACTTGAAGGAAATTCTTTTGTACTTCAAAGATTTTAATTTGTACTTGAAGGATACTTTTTTGTACTTGAAGAAATATGTTTCTTTGTATGTGTAAAACATGCTGTATTCGTTTCTGAAGCATGATGTATTTATTTGATTGGTACATTTCTTATTTGCAAAACAAAGTGCATTAGTTTGTGAATGATGTTTTTCATTTGCAGACCACACTGAGTTTGTTTGTGAATCGTTGGGTGTGAGTAAAACACGTTTTGTGTGTGTGTGAGGTTTTGGCATGATTCTAACTCCATATTCCTGTCCCTGGTCATGCTGTTCTAAGAAAAGGGCAAGGAGACATTAGTGACCATTTCAGCAATCTAGACTGTAAGGTAGTCACTATCTTACACTGTAAAAACATCAGCAAACAAGATGCAATCATCTCAATATGTTTACAAACCTTAGGCTAGTCTAGCTAAATAGTCAGTCCATGTTATGTAGAGTCTTGCATTTTTGATGGACCCTTTTTTAGCCTTTATTTTTGATAGCACAGCTTGGAGAGTCAACTGTAAAGTAGGAGAGAGGGGGCACTTTTCGCCACAGCGAGACAAACCGAGCAAACCAATCGCCAGTTTTACTGTGCTGAGCTGAGATGCGTTTGCAATGGACCTTCTCCATTGCCTTACTTACCTTGCCTACCTTTGCGTTGCCTCCAAGCAGGACGCAGTTACATCTTGCAATTACAACCAACCATAACAAGCATCGTTCTGCCCCTAAAATCAATACTACACTTAACCTGCGCAGGAAACCTGAGAGAAGGACGTTTTTAAAAGTCAGTGTGTTCAGCTTTCAGTAGCCTTTTTTTGCAGCAAGCCGCCAATTTGCCCATCCTTTTGGCGGCTCGGTCTGCGGAAAATTGGGGGTCTGTTTTGGTCCGCCGTTTTGCCGCCTCGGAAGGTACACTTATTTCCGCCTTGCCTGCCATCTAAATCCGAGGCGTCAATGTGCCGGCCCCTGCGTCAGATGGGCAGAGGTGTCGATGACCTGCAGTGTTGTGCGACCCACAGCTAGGGAGTTTTAAAACCAAGAAACAGCTGATCACAGCAGTCAGTCCATCAATTCATCCAAGGACATTAAGATGAGCAACTGGACAGCAGCTGAGATCCTGGAGATGCTAGCGTCTCCTCAGTCTGTGTAGCTGTTTGGTTGTGTTCGCTTGTTGTTGTAGCGGCAAGCTAGGAACGGTCGCTACTTTCAAATTAAAAGCCCCCCGCTAAGAACTCAATTCTACACTCCAATGAGGTGCAATGTAAAGCTCTTATTTTGAAGACAAATTCGCTGTCACAGGGAACAGCCCAACTTTGAGCTTCACGTCACATCGCATGTTTACTCCTACCTCATTGGCGGCCTTTGAAAAAGGAGGGATATCACGCCTCCGTTTTAGAAAGACAGGCCGACACATTGCCGCCCTTACCTTGGAGCAAATGTGCCACCTTTTCGATCTAAAAAGGGCTAGAGTCTTTGTAGCTTCTTACTGAATCTCTTTTGTTTCTCTCGTCCTGTTTCTTCTTTCAAACATCTGCTGTGTTTTACTGTTTCATCATGTTCACAAACAGCTGTTTCAGGAGTAGCAGCTGCTAGAATAAAAGCTTTTAAACTGTACCTTGTACAGCCAGGCTGGCCAGATGTCATGAAAAAACGGCATGTAGGAAAAGGCCACATTTTGGAATCCAATCAGAACCATTCTATGTGCCCTGTGCCTCCAGTCACAGGGCACATGCTCTACCAGTTCAGCGATCAGTGCATACCCTGTGCAATATGCTTTTGCAGTTTATGCTATCTATAATGTGGAGTAATGAACAATTACAGTTTCCCTTTGTATGCTGTTGCTTAGTCCTAGTGTCAAAGGGCAGAACTGTCTATTTAATTATTTCATATTGTTGTGTACTGTGTTTTCATATGCATGAGTTTGTTTTATTGCATGTGCAAATATTATAGTAAGACTGTGATTGGAAACTGAGCTTTGAAGTACTGACCAATATGCAGCAATTCAGTATTTATGTTATGTTTTCAATTTAGTGTGCTCAAGGAGAGAAACTCAGTGACCCAGATGTTACACTGGCCCTGATTCAGTCAAAGAAGAAGAAGTTAGCGGGCCCAAGGAAATATAATTCAGCATCACAATTTGGGAAGATGGATAGGATCATTATTATTTACTTGTGAGTCTGCTGCCCTTGTGGCAGAGCTGTGGCAAAGCCTTGAAAAAGGAGCAGCTTCAGACCTTGCCCATACAAATGTAAAACGTGATTCTCTGAGGGATCTGTAAAAATCTGCTCTCCCAGCCGGATGGCCATGTTTGACCTCTTGTCCTCCCACAGGGTCCCTGTAGAAAGTGCAATTTATCAAGCCAGTTTTCTGCAGGCCCTCAATGCTCTATACCGAGATGAGGAAAACTCACACACCCAATGAGGGTTCAACAACCAACCACGCACCATCTGTGTGCACTAATTATTGTCACAGATACAATAGCGTTCAATACTTGACTTAAAATTGACTGGAAATTGATTTTATAGACAGAGCAAAAGCTATTTTTCACTCTATTAATTTAGTATGGATTGGCCAGTGGTTTTGCATTGGCTGGAGTCATTTGGAACACTGAGATCCTGCAGAGATCAAGAAGTCATGTTTACATAGTTTCTCTCTTTCAAGACCCATTCACACTGGTAGTGTCTTTAGCAACTCATATGAGGAAAAGAAATACCATATTTATACTTGGAAAAGAGTCTGTCATCCTGTCTTTCTTACCGACTCGTCGTTACACCTCTGCCCGAAAAACAGCATTTGCCACATTCATCTGTCCCTGAACCTGTACCCTAATCTCCATGCTACCCACTTGACATGAATTGACTGGTTGTTGCTGAAGAGTTTATTAATTATTCAATTAGAAACCAGAAACAGCTGGGATCTCAGATTTTTTTTAAATTACATCCAGAGTCTAGATTGTCAATGTTTTCATCCACATTACATATACATACATACAGTTACACCAGATCAGGGCCGCTTAAAGTGGGGCCCGTGGGCCAAAGTTAGCCAAGAAATGTATTTTTTGCTAGAAACATCTGCCGATGTTTCTAGCAAAAAATACATTTCTTCTTCTTCTTCTTCTTCTTCTTCTTCTTATTATTATTATTATTATTATTATTATTATTTATAAAAAAGTCTATGTTGTTGTTTTTTGTGAGGTAAAAACTAAAAGGGGATTAAATTAGGAGGATTGTTCTGTTTCAGCACACTGGCCAGTGATACTTTGTGCAGGAATTAAGGGAATTGGGATCTCAATGACGTCTTGCATTTTAACACAATAGGTGTTTGTGTTTAGCCCATCTTTCAGTTTTGGATCTTTACAAAAGTTTGGGCATCCCTGCACTATATGACCAGGTGAGAATGAATACATTTGAGATAGGGTAGTTGGGGGTGGGCTCATTAAAGTTTACATTTCAGTTATTGACTAGGAACTAAAATCGTATTTTGTTCATATCCGTCATGCAGAAAAAAAAGAAACACAACGACTGTTTTATCTACTACATTGTGTAAATCATTACCTGTAAAGCCTACATAAAATTAATTGTATCTATTTATTTATCTATCTATTTCATTCAGCAATCCCATCAAAGTATCAAAGAGCTAAGTAGTGACCACCTTCATCCCCAAAGAACAAAATTCCTGCAACATTAACCAGTTCATAGGCATTGCCCTACTGAACCAAACAAGTGACCATCTACTTCTTTGGCAACAATAATATCCATACCAGCTGACAGAAGAACAGCTTCCCAGGGTTCTCTGGCTGTGTGCACCATACAACTATGACTAAAATCTGACCTCCACGTAGTCTTGCTGGATCTAGAGACTGCCTATGCCTGAGTTCCCCAACCTGTATCAAGAACCTGGTAACCAGCTACTTAGGAAGTTTGTTCGCCTGCTACACTGAACAAAAATATAAACGCAACACTTTTGTTTTTGCTCCCATTTTTTATGAGCTGAACTCAAAGATATAAAACTTTTTCTATATATACAAAAGATCCATTTCTCTCAAATATTGTGCACAAATCTGTCTAAATCTGTGTTCGTGAACACTTCTCCTTTGCTGAGATAATCTATCCAACCTCACAGGTGTGGCGTATCAAGATGCTGATTAGACAGCATGAATATTGCACAGATGTGCCTTTGGCTGGTCACAATAAAAGGCCACTCTGAAATGTGCAGTTTTGCTTCATTGGGGGGGGGGGGTCAGAAAACCAGTCCGTAATCAACAAGAACGGTGGGGCTACTCAGTACCTTTTTGACACTTTTAGTTCTGTTTTTGAGTTTCTGGGCTTATGGTCTTACACTTTTGATCAGCTGATAAACAGCCCGTTTGAGTTAAATGCAGTTTTCAATAAATTGCCTACTTTATGTTTTTTTTCTCTTGCTCCTGTTTCTTCATTTTGCATTTTAAAGCTCTACCTACAACCTGGTTATGAGCCACCACCGCAAAATGCAAATACTTGTAATCGGCCCCAGTTTTAAGATTTTGCTCAGGGATTGGATACGGTCCCAGCTTTTTTGGAACGTGTTGTAGGCATCAAATTCAAAATAAGTGAAAATTTACAAAAAAAACAAACAATAAAGTTGATTAGTTTGACTGTTGAATATCTTGTCTTTGTATTGTAATTCAACTGAATATAGGTTGAAAAATATTTGCAAATCATTGTATTCTGTTTTATTTATGTTTTAGACAATGTCCCAACTTTAAAGGAATTGGGGTTTGTATATGTACATATTAACAGTTACAGACAGATAGCTTCTTTGTGTTGCACCCCTATACTGAAGTTGGGAAAAGATTTACCATTACCTTTCATTTCCTTGGCTGATGCTTTTCAGAAGTGACATAATACTGAGGCTCAAACCTAGCCACAGTGATAAAGGAGAATCCTTTGGGAATATGTGTCTCATCACTGACTGCATGTGTAACATGACAAAAAAACAAAAACAAACTAAATTAAAGCTGCAAGCAGCGTTGAACGGGCCCTCGCAGTCCACGCACGTCGGGGCGTGCTGCTGCCGATGCATGCCGCCGTCGGGGCATGTTCAAGCAACACCTTCTGCTGAGGAAGTCGTTGCTTTATCATTCTTTGGACTGCTATTGCCGGTATGAAATAATGTACGATGAAGTCAGAAAAACTGTGTGACCTGCTGCATGATTCCGAAGACAAAGACTGAGTCGATGGTCCGCCTCTGCAGCTGGCTGAAGAGAATGTGCACACGAGGCATGATGCTATGAAATAGGTTCAGGAAGAATCTGAACAAACCTTCCAGCTTCTCGCACAGTGGTAGGCACAAACTCCCCTGATGGTTTCAAAACACTGGATGATGTCACCTTTGTGCTAAAACAGTGTTCACTGCACAGATATACAGAAAAGTTGGATAGGGCTGAAAGAGTTTAAAACGTTTAACATTTTCATAGCTGAACATGAAGCTTTGAAGGAGTTGAAAAGGCAGAAAGATGAATATCTGAAAAGGCTCAAAAGCTGTAGAGTAAGAGGGATGAAAGAGCTTAAAAAGGTGAAAAAAGACTGAAAAGGTGGAAAGTTTAAAGCAGAAAGAGCTTAAAATGGCTGCATCGTCTATGTAAAATGAAAGATGTGGGGTCCAAATCCAGCTGAAGAGAATTCTTTCTCCAGATTTTCCAGCTGCTCCCCACTCTGAAGATGATGTCACACACTGTAGCTCACGCACTACACACGCATTCCTCAGATACACACGCTGGAGAAGTAACAGAGACAAAGATGAAGAGGTCCCCACAGGAATGAATGGTTAAACGCCTCCCAAACCCCTGCGAATTTTGAAAAAACTGTGATGTAATGACCAAAATATTTATATGTTGAGTGAGAGGAGACATGGCTGAACTCAGTCAGGTCAAATCAATTTTATTTATATAGCCCAAAATCACAATCTCATTGCCTCAGTGGGCTTTACAATCTGTACAGTGAACAACATCCTCTGTCCTTAGACCCCTGATTCGAGTGAGGAAAAACTTCACATGTTGATGGAAAAAAAACCTTTTAACAGGGTAAAAAGAAACAATGGAAGAAACCTCAGGAAGAGCCACAGAGGAGGGATCCCTCTTCCAGGACGGACAGACATGCAATAGATGTTGCGTGTACAGAAAAGAGCAACAATTCACAGTTTCCAAGTTACATCAAAAGAAAATCTGATACAATTTGATTTGATCTCGGTCATGTCGTTTTTATTCCTGGAAAGTGAGAAATGAGGGCAGAAATGCGAGAGACAAATCAGGTACCGTCTGCTGTCCTTCAGAAATTTAGGCTCAAAATTAACATTGCGGCTTATAGGGCAGCTGCTTCGGTTGTTGTCGCTCCAGGGCTTCCACATCCAAAACTGTAAGCCGTACATCTTAAATGAGACCATCAGCTGAAAACCAACAAGATTTCCTCCATTTCTTTGTATACATTGTCTATGTTGAGTATAAGGTTTGGGATCTAAATCAAGCTGAAGAGAATTTTTTCTCCAGTTCTTCCAGCTGCTCTCCATTCTTGCGATGATGTCACACACTGTAGCTCACGCAATACACACCCATTATAAAATGAGAAAATGGCCTAAAAATCCTTAAAACTAAAACTGTGATGATTTGAAAACCGTAAAAGATTTTTAAAAATTGAATACATGCCCAACAGTTCAAAGTCTTATGACTTGTTAAAAGTTGGAATGGTGTCTCTAGCTTAAAGCATGAGGGACAATGAGAGGTTGAAAGTCGATGAGTTTTGAGGAGGATTTGAAGATTTCCCCATTTACTTTCCATTCAAAATGATTAGACTGCGACCAGAGCGCCATCTATGGGCCGATTTGCACCAAATTTTACACAGTGCATCATTAGGTGATACCACACAATCATGAACATTTATGTGATATTCGGACAGTATTTCATGAAGATATGCAAGATTGACTGTCTTCAACACAATATGCAGGAATTTGTCATTTTATATTTCAGGCGTTTTAAGGACTATCAAAATTCTTTTGATAACTTTTTGTCAGGAGGGTCCACAGATGCTTCACGCAAAGTTTGGTGCAAATCACTCAAATTGCCTAGGAGGAGTTTGAAAAAGTAGGTTTTTCATTTGTCGCGATTTTGCGAACGGAAAGTTAGCAAGAAAGTGGGCGTGGCCTACACCAAACAATTCAGCTGAATGGAGGGAACACATAGGGATGACGTTTAATAATATGCAATATATTAAGTGGGAGTTATGAGCCAAAAACGCTTTTGCATTGAAAATAGCGCCACCTGGTGGTCATTTTCGGTGAGTGAGTCACAGGGGCCATTCTATAGTACCTCTCTGAATTTCATTTCCATAAGTGTTATGGTGTGGGCACAGGGCCAATTATACAATTAAAGTGACGCCAGAGCGCCACCTAGTGGCGGATCGGTAAACCCATCGTCAGATGTCCTCAGGAGGGCACTGACAATAAATGTACCAAGTTTCGTCTTATTCCGATGAACCGTTGTGGAGATATAAAATACATCAATTTAAAGAGCGCCACCTTGTGGTCATCGCCTAAAATTTTGCACAGGGCCTCAGGGGCTCATGGGGAAGTAGTATCCTGAGTTTCATGTCATTTGATCTGACTACTGTGGAAATATCCAACACTTCCTGTTTTGAGCCAAATCTGCAGGAATTTGTTATTTAATAACTTCAAAATTATTTATTTTAATTAGAATCCTTTAATAAATTTTTGTCAAGAGGGTCCAGAGATGCTGTGTGCCAAGTTTCGTGCAAATCGGTGAAATCGCCTGGGAGGAGTTCGAAAAAGTAGGTTTTCGACATTTTGCGACATAGTGAAAAAAAACGGTAGGCGGAAATGGGCGTGGCCTATACCACGAGATTCAGGACCATCCACTGAACGCGACGATGTAAGGTTTTTGAATGTGCGACAAAGTATATGGGAGTTATTAGCCAAAACGCGCTTTCCTTAATAACAGCGCCACCTAGTGGTGGAAATTCAGGACGACAAGAGATTATAAAATTTTTCGCCAGATGTGACTTATATTCCAAGTTTGGTGAGTTTTGGGGTATGTTCAGGCAGTGAAAAATGCGATCATTTTGGACAAAGGAAAAAAAAAAGAAGAATCAGAATAATCATTACAATTACAATAGGGACCTCGCAGGTTCCCTGCTCGGGCCCTAATTAAAACTGCAAGCAGTGATGAACGGGCCCTCACAGCACGCCCGTGTCGGGCTGCAGCATTGTCGGACTGCGCGCTCACCTATTACAAGCATGTCATGACAGGGAGAAAACAAGCAGTGAACGTCATGTCAATCGGATGATGTTTGTCTGACGTCCTGTGTCCAGTGGGTGGCGCTATGGATATGACACAGATCTGACAGATCTGACACAGATCTATTCATGGCAACTCCCTCTAGATTCCTGAGAGATTTGGCCGAGATAGGAAATTGTATGAAGAAGTTATTAGGACTCGATGCTTCATGACGAAAGATTTTTATGGCGGGCGCCGCCACGGCCAGCAGGTATGACGTAGGATAAAGATTTCCATAACTTTTCATCTTCAAGGTCAGAGGATCATACTGAGTGACTGTGAAGTCGGTGGTGTTACATCTGTAGGAGGAGATAACTTAAGTACGAAGATGGGCAATATTTCAAAATGGCGGCCAAAAGCAAAATGGCCGACTTAGTATTGATGCTGAGATTTATTCGGGGAGACAGCCTCTACACTTATGAGCAGTTTGGTGTGGATAGGAAATTGTATGTTAAAGTTATAAAGCCTTGATGTTTGACCGCGAGGGGAAAAAATTGTTTCCACCGCCCCGCCCACTAAAGTATGTCGCAGCTGAATGATTTCCATAACTTTTGTTCTTCAAGGCATATAGAAGATAACTGAGTTAATGTGAAGACTGTGGTGTTTAAGCTCTAGGACAAGATAATTTTCAAAGTAGGCATGATTTGGACAAAAATGCCGCCACACATCAAAATGGCTGACTTGCTGTTGGAGTAACGGTATCGGTCCAAGAGGGTTTTTTGTGTGTCTGGTCATGAGGAATCTGCGTATTGAATTTCTTTCTTCTACGCACTTGTGGGAGGTGGGGCTGAACAATGGGGGGCGCTACAGAGCCCGCAGGTCATGACCACGCCCCATGACAACACAGATCTGATCAGGGCGACTCCCTCTGCATTCCTGAGCGATTTGGCCGAGATAGGAAATTGTATGAAGAAGTTATGAGGACATGATGCTTTACGGCAAAGGATTTGAATTGACCGCTCGACTGTGGCCAGCAGGTATGACATAGGATAAAGATTTCCTTAACTTTTCATCTTCAAGGTCAGAGGATGATACTGAGTGACTGTGAAGTGGGTGGTGTTACATCTGTAGGAGGAGATAATTAAAGTACGAAGATGGGCAATATTTCAAAATGGCGGCCAAAAGCAAAATGGCCGACTTAGTATTGATGCTGAGATTTATTCGGGGAGACATCCTCTACACTTACGAGCAGTTTGGTGTGGATAGGAAATTGTATGTTGAAGTTATAAAGCCTTGATGCTTGACGGCGTGAGGAAAAAAATGGTTTCCACCGCCCCGCCCACTAAAGTTTGACGCAGCTGAATGATTTCCATAACTTTTGTTCTTCAAGGCATGAACAAGATAATTGAGTTAATTTGAAGACTGTGGTGTTTAAGCTCTAGGACAAGATAGTTTTCAAAGTAGGCATGAATTTGGGAAAAATGCCGCCACACATCAAAATGGCTGACTTCCTGTTGGAGTGACAGTATGGGCCCCCCAGACTTTTTTGTGCGTCTGGTCATGAGGAATCTGCGTACCGAATTTCGTTTGTCTACGCGCATGTGGAAGGCAGGGAAGAACATTAGGGGGGCGCTACAGAGCCTGCAGGTCATGACCATGCCCAGTGACAATGCAGGATTGTAATTTTCGACGGATATGACGTATATTCCAAATTTGGTGAGTTTTTGGGTATGTTCAGGCATCCAAGACTGCATTCAAACTTGGAGAAGAAAATTTCTTTCCTTCCCATTACAATAGGGACCTCGCAGGTCTACCTGCTCGGGCCCTAATAAAAAAACACAAGATTGAAGGAGCATGGAGTGATTGAAAGTGAAATGCAAATTACAATTTTCGTTTGAAAGTTAATAGAAAAGGAAGAGTGAGAGAAAGGGTGAGTCAGGCGTCGTTAGACCTGGGCATTCAAGGCTATAGCCCTGGATGTTTTAGGAATAGCCCCGGATATCTGTGCTAAATCTAATATAATTGCCTAATGATGAAAATAGTCGCAGAGGTTTTATGTGGTTGCATATCAAATGGCCAGCAGCCACAAATGCAACATTGTCATCAGCGCAAATTGCGCAGAAGCTGACCTGGCTTTCCTTGTGGCATGTGCCCATATATGGGCAGAGTCAATGATGCAATGCAAATAGACTAAAAATAACAGACAAAGAATAATATTGAATAATAATATAGAATTAATATTGTTTAAGTCTTCATTTTTTACTTTATATAAAAACAAAACATGAAACAAGTGATAAGCCTAAGAACCCAAATTATCATTCCACAATCTGTGGGAAAAAGCCATAGTTCATGAGGAAATAGAACTGCCAAACTAATGAGCACAGGGGGTGTTTCACCCAGGTTCCTTACTGTGAGGGTATCCACTCCTCCCTAGAGGAAAACTGGGAAGAGAAAGCATTGGTTCGTGTCTTCATTCCTCTGAATTTTCGCCGGTGTTTTTCAGGTTAGTATGGAGTGAAAACTACCAATAATAACTCTTAAAGTGAAACTAAATGTAGCACGAGTGTATCGAGTTTGTTGATGGACTTTGATGGAGTTTTAAAAAAGTGTAGGAAAGTAAAACTGTTTAATGGCGGCACCCACATTGCCCGCAACGTAATTTCCACACAATGTTTACATTTGTATAGAGGTTAAGCTAACTATTAACATGTTTTAGCACATTGCTATCCATTTAATTTGAAGCTGGGGCCCTGGACATTGGCATATGTTTATATTTAGTTATTCCTGTGACTGTAAGTCCTGTGAGTTATGAAAAAGTTTATGCAGAAAAGCACTGAGTTAAAATTAGAGGTTCAAACTGTGAATTTTGTGAATTTAAGCAAAACTGTTTCCCTATGTGACATGGTTGATATTTTTGCTGTAAGCAGTTTCATACTGCAGTTAATGGACCAGTGTGTTATTCTGTACTCCATGATGGACATGTATACAAAAACAAGGGACATTCATTCACAGGGGATAGTTTCATTTATATGTTTTCTGTTTTCGATATTTTGTAATAGAGAGGCAGGTTGGGAAGAGAAAGCATTGGTTCCTGTCTTCATTCCTCTGAACTTTCACCTGTGTTTTTCAGGAACCTGAACAGCACTGAACCAAAAATCATTTGATTCTGAGGTATTAACCGTGTTGAGACCCGTAACAGATACACAATACTTTTATGTTTTGCTGATAGGAACATAAAATTGCTCCATACAGCTTGTCTGGTGTTATCGAAGCCCTGGGATCCCATGTGTGTCTGTTATATGTGAACACTTTGTTCTGTCATTTTGTGAATTTATATTTTGCTGCTTGTGTGTCTGAAATATGATGATGACAGGGACAGGAGTGCTGTGTGTTTATAAGCACAGCGCCACAGTTAACCTGATCACTCACCCACATCATGATGACCAGAACCAAAGAGCAGAGATAAGAGACCCCCCACACCCGTTTTCTTGAAACCAGTGGACCATTGAACTGGAATAATTGCTTTTGTTGAGCCTAGGGCTTATACCCTGACCTGAGACTAAACAGGGGATACAGCTGCTGCTTTGGATCTACAATTATGCTACAAAATGCCTTATTAATTCTTTGATTTCAATTATTTATTTCTTGAGTCAGCAAGGTTTGTGACATACAGTAAACTTTTCTTGGATCTTCAATTTGAAACTGGCAGCCATCAGTGTCTGCTTGACAGCCCGGTGTAAAATTTGCTATTATGGGACTCTATCCTTGCCATGGAAATGACCAACCACAGGACAACTTTTAAACGTTCCCCACCCCAATGTTTCCCTGGTGTATTACTGCTGGCTCTACTGTAGCAAAGACGTTAGCAACATGGCCACCACTATCAGCCTGGCTACTGTCCACAGCAAAGAACAACCAGATGAATCAGAATTTGACCTAGAAAGCCTGATCTCAGTGCTATGAAAAGGCTGAGTAAAACATCTGTGTTTGCATTTATAAAACTCTGCAGAGAGCCCACACTAAATGTTTGCTCACGTACAAATGAGGGAAATGGAGATACGCCAAAAAATATTCTGATTGATGAAACCTGGTGTGTGACCAACGATGCACAGTTCCACAGAAATCCCAAATCAACTTTGTGCGCACACAGATCTGCCTCGTATCCCGCCTTCTCCACAGCCATATTCAACCATAAAGGGTCAATGCAAAGCATCTTATGAATGTTAATGCATAGAAAGGAGCCTGCCAAACGATGGTTGCTTACAGTGAATCTTGGCCATAACCAAGAGGAAGACGAAAAAATTGTATGTGTCTGGCTCAGAAAAGGTGTTTGTGGATAATGTGGGGGTTAAAACGCATATGTTGTTAACTCTTTCATTCATGTTGTCCTCCAGCAGCGTGAGGACAGTGAAAGTCCTTACGTCCATCATGCATGGACAGAGCTTGGTCTCTATTAGTCCTGCCTCCCTAAACCAATATCGCTAATAGAACTTTGTGTTTTGATTGGCTGGCTCATGAATGTGGGCTGGCCGTAGTAGCTAGCTACGTCCTGATTGAATTTATTTACGCAAAAGCTCTTCTGTACACCTCGGGATAAATAACATGAAAAGGACAGTAGCCTACATTTGTGACGTGCTCTATCAAAATCAGTAAGATGTCTTTTCTAGATAACTGGATTTATGACAGCGTCTTGATCTTTGGTCATTTGAGTTTTTTGATTGGTTTGAAAGTTTTCAGAATCTCTTTAACCAGATTCAGATGATGAATGCATTTCTGAAGCTTGTCAAGGTATGATAATAAAATGTATTCTTAGCTTGATTAATTTAGGCTTGAGAAAGTTGTAATGTAGGCTACATAGATGCAGTGCTGCCAGACCACTGCACCAACACTTTTTTCTCCATGTGAGGAAATAAAATCTTCACAGTTTGCATGATGTGGTTGAATGTTAATATATTAAAGATTTAAATTGCAAAACTACAAAGTTGTATAGCATGCTTTCAACAAAGGTTAATATATTTTCATTAGCAAAAGCTGAACAGCTCTGCATGTGCAACGAGCTGGACAAGTACAGTACTGTTCTGTCATTCACTTTGTGTGTGAGGGCCGAAGGGCTGCATTTCATCTGACCTGAATGCTCACAACAAGAAACTAACCCAAAGATTCAACTGAATGTGTGTCCACTCCATTCCGGCTCCAGTGCAGCTTGGTCCGTAATTTGTCATCCTCCCGGACAGCTGGGGTTGTAAGACTGAGGACTTCCCGCAATAATTACAAAATCTCATGCGACTGCAGTTTTATGTATGTGTTATAAACACAACATCACAAAGTATTCTCATCAGAAGGAATAGAGAGAGTGCTTGTATTTGTCTCTTTTTTGAGATCTTTGTGCTAGTAGGGTTGTTAGTTGTTATGTTGTTGTTGTTGTTGTTGTTTCGGTGCATGACTTCTTGTCTGCTCTGTTCTGAATTCTGCTGGAATACTGCATTGTGCTCCAGCATCGCCCAAAAAAGAAGTCCTGCATATCCTCTATGGAGGGCTCTGGACTGCCGGAGCTGGAACGGAGCAGATACGCAACGCAGAGGACCTGGTGGAAGCAAACACATTGACTTGAGTGAAAACCTATGAGCTCGTCCATGGCAGAGCCGTGACAGAGCGGAGCCGGACCGACACGTGTCTGATGGAATCTTACGGTCAGAGTACAGCACCAGCAACTGCATTTAGGACCTGAGCAAAACTATTAACCCATATTCATCTGTGTGATATGTACAGGTTTTGTGCAGATAGTCAATTAGGAGTTCATGCCCTGACATTTTCAGTGGCAAAAGTGTAGAGGGGCAATCATTATGATAAAAGTTGCAGTGCACAGCCTAACTGCTGCAGTCATGCTACCCATTACAGCCCGTTACAGAGAGTGACAAGATGAAAATTAAGCTTGATGGAATAATATGATAATTCAACACTGTGCAAGAAACAGCAATAATCATGAGATCAAAGGTAGAAATTATGAGATCAAAGGTCATAGTTATGAGATATAAAAAACAGCAAAAATTATGAGGGGCGACATCAAAAATATGAAGTAAAATATAATAATCATGAGATAAAAATAATTGACATTAGATTAGCTTGAGTTGAAATTAATTCACCAAATTCATCGAAATTGAGATACAAAAGTCATAATTTTCCCTTTCTTACTCATAATTCATAATCTTTAACTAGGACATTGTGCTGCTGAATATTTTTAGAATTAAATATTTTCTAATTCCTGCTCCTTCTAGTATGCATGACCTCAGTATTAATGATGTCATGGCGACAAGCCTGCATGCAAGAAAATGTTCCACCTAATTGTTAATTCTTAAAAAAAAAAAAAAAAAAAAAAAAAGTAACCATGTGCCTGCACCCATCACATGTGCGTGTGCATGTAATCATATGAGTGTCTTAGGTGCGCTCCAGTACCTAAAGAAATAGCACTACCTCGAGGTAATGTGGCTCGTGTAATTGTTCTCCTCCCTCCCTTTCTGCACCTGTGGTGCCAGCAGTGGTTTCCCCCACCAAAGATATCATTTCAAAATGGAAGTCTGATACATGCAAACAATGTATTCATTGAAGTTTAGTTGCGGTGAACTTGGCACGCATCATGATAAGCACTCACAAAGAGGATATGGAGTGTAACGATTGTCTGAGAGCTGTAACTAACTTTATTTCCAGCCTTCAATAATTTATACAATCCATATGTGAAGGTGGTGAGGATCTATTCAAAGATTAAGGGTATATTATTAAAGCAACATCCACAATGTTCCTCAAGTCTTTAATGCTATTCTATGTTATCTTGAATTTCTACAGTCGATGATGAAAAATTCTTCTGTCAATTTTGTGGTTCCTCAGTAGATGGAGTTAAAAGGACTTGGTGTGTCCATGCGTGATATCCAGAAAGCAGGCCAGACTTTCCAGAATCCTTCAACGCCACACATCCTGCATTTCAGCAGCTGTTGTGCTCCATAACTGCCCACACAGTTTGGCCCTCTCCCCTGTGCTGTGGGGGGGAATGTGATGGTGAGACAGTAAAATAATGAAATAACTAGTGGACTTTCATTTGAGTTTTGGCTTTAATTATAACTTTAACAATTGAAAGGTGCTTATGGAATAAATATGGCTCAAGAACACATAAAATGACTGAATTAAAAGTATTTCATAATTTGGCTCCATGATAAACATTTGATATGAAGTGGGGTTCATTTTACAATCTGGCTTCAATTCACCATCTATCATCTGCATAGCCTATTGCCCCTGCTTCCAAAATGTTTGTACGCATGAGTATGCAGAATGCCATTTTTAACCATCTCAAGTCCCGGTGGTAAAAGTTGAATTTGCACCTAGGTGTGAAGAATGGGAACTCAGTTCAGTTCAGAGTCCATTCTAAAATCCACAATGAACGATTTCATCTGCGAATCCCAACACTGGGGATAGTGACCTGGGAAAACAATTCCTCTTCCACAAAGGAACCACTTTCTTTGTGTAGGATAGTATGTGGTCCTGACATGGGCAGCACCATAAATATATAATGTAGGAGACACTGCTCACACACTACTTTGATATATATATGATTATTAATCACTGGAAATTAATATTACACTCGTAAAATGGGGCACCACCTCCATGTTTAGTTATTGGAATAATCCGGAGGACATTATTCCAAACACCTAACTGTACAAGTTGGCTTGGACAGTTAGAGTCCATTCAAAATCAATTTATTCAGTCTCAATATTCTGAAGTAGTGAATTCTTTGCACGTATCCATCGGTTCTCCACATTAAAATTAAGTTCCAGACAAAGACAAACGATTATATGTTTATTGACTAAATAATTTGGGTAAAATAAAATACATGACAATTTTAGACGAACAACAGATGACAGAAAATGTAAAGACTGCAATTAGGAAAGTAATAAAGTCGTGTGACCGTCGGTAGATGGTAAAGTTGAAGGGTCGGGTTATATATATTAAATATTACGGGAGTAATTCTTAATACTATGAGACCCTAATCTTAATTCTCTTAAGTTCATAAGATAGAAGTTAGAACTTAGACAGAAGTCAGAACTTTGACAGAAGTCAGAACTTTAGACACCACTCATTCTCACGTGTGTGGATCCAGCTGCATGAAGACGTTCAGCCGGTTTTGTCTGGGAGTCAGGAGGCACTGAAGTTTGGTGTTCTTGAGAGTTCTGGGTTGGACTACGGTACGGCGCGTCGGTCCAGTAGCCAGAGGGAAGGCCAGTACTCTGTTGAGGAACTCTTGGTCCGAAGGCCCAGCAGGGTTTCCGCCTTGGGAGTGCTTGGGGCAGAGTCGGTCTCGGCTGGGAGCACACAAAGTCTCTTTTTGTTAAAGACTCCTTGCAAGGCTTGCAATGTTCTTCATCAGATGATCACAGTCTTGAAAAAGACTTTTGTTGGTGGTTTCAAATAGTGGTACTCAAGTTCTGATTCTGAAACTAATTCAACTTTTTCTGAATCAGGCGGTGATACTTAAAGTATCACCGCCTGATTCAGAAGAAGTTGAATTAGAAGTTGAATTAGTTTTCAGTATAAAATCAAAAAGAAAAGAATTTGTTCTATTAAAAATTTAAATAAAAGTAAAATACTTAAAGTAGGGATTCAATTCGCTTGTCTTAGCTTGTTGCAAAAATAAAAGTAAAGATTACTTTAAAAATAAAAATGAAAAACAAAGAAGTGAAGAGAAAAGAAGAAGGAGAAGAAGCAGGGGGAGAAGACGAGGCCAGGGAGCGAAGAGAGGGGAGAAGGGAGCATGAGAAGGGGAGAGTGTCTGTTTTTATGACCTGCTGCAGCAGACTGAACGGGGAGGCTGGCTGATAGTGTCACACCTCCTGTGATCTGCGTTGAGGCTCCCAAAAAGTTAATCTAACTATACTATTGGATTTAATGTTTTGAAATCATGTGTTAACCTTCCCAAAACTTCACCATCTTAAAGTCGAATTTTTGCCTTCGTGAAAAGATGCAACATGATAATGATCATTTGTCATTCAAAAGAATTATAACCTGATTAAGACATGAAGCACTTAAGTATACAACATATGACAATAAAGTATACAATACACAGTAGAACCAAGGACTTATACATATTCCTTGTAGTTCTATC
The DNA here is from genome assembly GCF_900880675.1 of Sparus aurata. Classification (NCBI taxonomy): domain Eukaryota; kingdom Metazoa; phylum Chordata; class Actinopteri; order Spariformes; family Sparidae; genus Sparus; species Sparus aurata. The sequence goes on along the minus strand of NC_044203.1, from coordinate 5,356,073 downwards.
TTTAACAAAACATATCAGACATTTAACTGGTAAATAATACAAGTATTACACAAGGAATGATGATCTTCAAATCTCTCCTCCATCGACAAAGGGGAGGGGGTTTCTGTTGACCTCAAACTTATTGAGTAATAAACTTCATTTGGGCTTCACACTAACATAAGAAAGATCTGTTGAATGACCTTCTTACTCTATTTCGGGATCCATTAAATTTAAGAAATTGAGATGTAGTTTATTTGTTATTTAGGACTTATTTGAATTTGAGTGAGAACAGAAGACTGCAAAGGGGGAATGGTATGTCAGACCCAGGAACAACAACGGTCGTAAATAACAGTTGGACATGTGAGGAGAAGAACACACAGATTAGGTTTCCCATTAAGCCTTCCCCCACTGGAGAATGTTCCAGAGGAAGAGACACGTAGATTAGTAAAACATCTTAAATCACCACATCTATGTTAGAAACCAGTCCTTCTTCCTTTTGGTGTGACCAAAGAAAACTCTATCGGGCTTGACCTTGTTTGACCTGAGGAACAGGGGTTCATCTTCTTTGGAGGAAGAGGAACAGGCCAGATGTGCTTAGTTGTTGTAAATTACTAGAAGAAGCTCTCTGGTGATTGGTTTATTGCAAGAAAAACAACATCTTCCCACTCTGTGGAGAGGAGAGGAATTTGCCAGGCCAGGATATGGGGGCTTTCAGTCCCAAATGCTGGAAAAAGGAGTTGATTTGGGTTAAAGTTAATCATGGCCGAAATGAGACCACTTTAAGATGCAGAGACAAAGGCTTGTGTTCCTACATTTGTACTGTAATATTACCTTAATTTTTCCCCTTAAAAAATCCAGCCCAGAGGCACACTGAAGACAATCGTGAAAATAAGGTTAATGGAGAACTAATCTATATGTCATTTTTTCTACAGCGACTGTGTGAAAAAGTCTTCAAATTAACAATATATGGTATATTTTTAAAGAAAGCATTGCTTTCTATCAATTTTCCATTAATGTTTTGGGGAACCACGTTGGTGCAGTAGTTACTGCTGTTGCCTCACAGCAGGTTCAAATCATGCTGGGACAGAGCTTTTCGGTGCATACTTTGCATGTTCTCCCTAAGCTTGTGTAGGTTTACTCCAGGTCCTCTACGATCAAAACATGCACATAGGTTGATTGTTCAGTCGGTGACCTTGCTCAGATCAGAGATCAAAGTTGGTCCCAGGGCGCTGTACGCTGCTTACTGCTGCCTCGTAATGGGTTAAATGCAGAGTACCAGTTTCGCAATGTTGTACATTGTGTGATCTCTGGCAGAAATAAAGATTCTTCTTATTCTTCTTCTTTTATCCAGCAGAACCTTGTGGTTTTGAGCTCTCACTCATGTGGTTTGGTTATAGTGCTGTATATCTGAATTCATATTTCTATCATCTTTGGTCAGGTTTAATGTTCTCTGCATTGTGCACAGGCTGAATAGAGCACATTCAAACCACACATTTTCTGAATCACAATAGCAAGCGAGCAGTAGTGACAGTGAATTCCAATTTTCTTCCTGGCAGGGCCTCAGAAGATGGAAATTCTAATGAATAAAAGATAATCACTTCAGCAGAGCTTTTGTCAGCCAGTTTCAGCTCATTTTCAATTATAACCCAAGCCTCCTTTCCACCTCTGTGAATGCATTATGCTCAACAATATTTAAGCTTTTTTTTTTTTCTTTTTTTCAAGTCCACAAACACAGCCACTGAAAATGTATTGTCAGCTTAAGAATTCCCTGACAGGTGGGTACATATTATTCCCATAGTGAGCATCCAAACGATCTACATTAATGCCTAAATATTTTAATTACAGGAAGCCCAAATAATTTATGGCAATTGCGCAAATCTCTAATCTATTGGAGAGAAGGACTGCATACGTAGTGTAAGCAGTGATGAACAACAAAATGTAAATGATATTTCCAACAACAACACTACAACCACTTCAACTTTTTCTTTAAATTCTGTTTCATGTTGGCATCTGTTTCATGTTGGCTTCCTGTAGTGACTTCACTACAGGGACACAATCCCATACTACCTTCCCACCCACAAACATAGCCCATTGTCTTGGTTTGAATGCATTGAATTTAAGTAGAGGTACCATTCCCAGGAATTAAACCCTGGGCCAGCCACCCATGCATGCACCCTTGCATTCCACAGCCTGTGGAACCTGAATATTTCCAAGTGGCATCTGAGTGGTAATCTTAGGTCATTGTTGAAAGTCTGAAAAAAGATCAAGTCAAACACAAAAGATTTTCACTTATACTGTAATTGCGCAATGTTTTGCACTAACTGCTAAGTAAAAACTAGACCATACTATGTATACAAAAGCAGTGGGCCCGTGTTGTGCATGAAGGCAAGTCAAAGTTTATTTCTATAGCACCATTCAGACACAAGACAGTTCAGAGTACTTTTCGGGGCAAAATGGACAAAGCAAAAATAATTTTTGCCCCCCGAAGCCCATCACCGCAATATATGGACATCAGTAAGTGTTAATAATAGCATCATATATGTGTTATCTGATAAATTATAAGACATTTATAAGTGCATAGGAATGTCTTATAATCTAAAAGAATGATTTGTTTATTATGCTATTAATAACAGTCTTTTTAATGTTAATAGGCATTTTAACTACTACTTATAGAACCGGTATTACTAGAACCTTAATATAAACTATTACTCGTCCACATTGTGTTACTATTTTTCCTTAAAATAATATCTTCAATATCATTTGGATGGTGCACTGTCTTGAAATAGAGAGAACATTGTCTCTGTCAGTCCTCACTGAAGTGTGTAATGCTTTACGGCACTATATTCACACAAATACTGACTATGTTGGTGAAACTCGATCATATTTTATAGGGAAAAAGTTTTTTTTCTGTTTCCCTCCCTCTGATGTGCTAGCTAACACATGTGACATTGCATCTGATAGTATCTGAGACCTGGGATCTTTATTTCGACGGTAGTGTTTCACTCAGAAATGTACGGATGCCAAATCGCACAAAATACCATTTGATGTTGCTTTCACATCTTTGGAAAGGGCAGAAAAGACTTACAAGCATTTGAAGGGTTCTTGGTTAAATTCAAGTTTAGACAAGGATGCTAATTGAGTAAAATACAATTTAACTGCAGGGGATATCAAAATGCTCAATGACATACAAACTTTATCAGTCATTGAAACCAGTGTCAAATATCAGTGTTCCACAGTATTGAATACAATTTTGATAACTTTGGCTATAATGATAAGTCTTGTCTCCTGACATCTTGTCAACAACAGTTCACTGAAAATGGCTCCTTTGCCAGTTCTAAGCAAACTAACCACATCACTATAATATTGGAGTTCCATTTGATTCCAATATTACCACAGGAAAAAAATATCAATCATCTTTTTCCTTATGCTGAAAGCCAGATGGTTTAGTCTTCTGCAAACACAGACAGTCTGGCTCCCACTCCCACGTCAACAAAAGAAAGAGTCATTTGACAAAGCAGCCTTTGACATTACAGCTTAATTCCTCAGTAAATACACTACAGAGCAACAACACCTGCTGTCGTCCTCCACTGCCAATCCTCCTCTGACTTGCAGAGGGCTAATTTTAGAAAGGGCCTTCATGCAGCCAGGCCTCATTCACACGTCTATGTTTATGATTCCGACTCATTATTTGTAAGAAGGGCCTGTCAAATATCACCTTGCAAACTGGATTGTGCGCTGAAACGCAGAGAAAGAGAGCTACGCTGCGAGTGACAGCAGTATTTTTGGAGGTGTTGTTCAATGTGTCAAGGTCAAGTGAGAGTCCTTGGTTTGTGTTTGCTGTTTTGTAGCTCTGATTTAATTTGCAGAGAGGAATTCAACCTCTCATGAAATTGTACTGCTGCAGATTTTAGGAGCCCAAGGTCATTAGAATTTATTGCATTCCTTTAATTGGAGTCCTCTCTGGCTCACTAAACCTCCACAGCCTGAGCAGCTCTTGTCAGTATTTGTTGTTTTTTTTCTTCATTTCCGTGTTTTCTGATGATTTGTGTGGGGCATTAGGGAGTTGTTCCTCTGCTGTGAAGTTAGAGGAACAGAGGAAAGCCTCAAGCTCTTGATTAACAAGCAAAATATTGAACTTTCTCTTTCCTTCTGCTGAGATACATTCAAACTCTGCCTCTTGTTTGCCTAGTTATCATACTCACACTTTCATTGTCTGCTCTACCCTGATAACTAGATTTTGTGTCTGTGTACGTGTGAGAGAGAAAATAAATTCTGCTGAAGTTAAAATGTTTTGCAGGATCACATATGCTTGATAAATCTGCAAGAAATAAAAATCACTTTCACAGCGAAACACTACATTTGAGCAAATCTTTTCATCAGAGAATGGACACATAGCAGAAGCAAACAGTGGGTAATATCTCCCCATCCTTCACTGATTAGATTACGGTTCTCACAGCTCCCACTGTGGTTTAGAAGGCGAAAGCTACTAAAATGAGGTGTCACTGCAAATTACAGGAGCAGCTGAGGCCCATTGCCGCCCCACCGGCTAGGCTCACCCATCCAGGTGGCACCCACAGTAATCACTCCTGATCTGGCCCACAGTAAAGTAACAGAAATTGGTACTGATGTGGTGTTTGTGTCTAGGGCTAGTGAGGGTGGAATCGATGGCAGCAGAAGCAACCCTCCCCCAGCACCTCAATCTACCTGTGCAGAGAAGGAGAGGTGAGGAAAGAAGGTCTGTTCTCGAGGTGGGAAGGAAAACAACACCCCCTCCATCAACAGGTACATCTAAAGTCATAAATACCAGCCACCTAAATAAGATTTCATCAAGATCTATGCATTATTCACTAGGAAATTAACCAAAAGGTTGAAAAATGTGTTGAAGAAAGTGAGAGGAAATTCCTGGATCTGTTCCTATGTCTTGATCTGCTGCTATGGACAGAGATCAGAGATTCCCCAAGGTCCTGAAGTGAACAGAGAGTTCAAGGGCTAGCTCGCAGGTCATTAGAAGCTATTGGGTGCACCTGTGATGATCTCCCTCAGCTGACTGCAATCAGACAGCTGGGAGACTATATGAGGGGGTTGCAGTTCCTCTGCTCAGTGGTTGTGTGTCTTCAGGGAGTCAACACAATCAGTTGGCTCTCTGTTTGAGTGAAAATCTGAGTCGAGTGTGTTTGAGTTTTTTTCCGGACAGTTTGTTTTCCCCCCTGCTCAGTGACTTCCACTTCACCTTCAGTTTTTGGGTAACATCTTTTTGTTAGTCTAACATGTTGATGGAATTAGTGAGTGGCTGTGCTTTATTCCCACTGCCCCATTTTAGACACCAAGGGACCGGTTACTTTGAACCTTTTGTGATTTCTGCATTGCTTTGTTAGTTTCCCAACCTGTGACTTCAGGTTGAAGTTCATTAAAGCTCTAGTCTAACTACTTTTTTTGTTACATTTGCTAAAATTGTCTGACAGAAGAATAAGATACAGGTCAGCTGTGTAAAAATCCACTGTCTGTGGGTCCACCCAGTGGCCGTAATTTGATTTTCAAGAATTTGTATTTGGGTGGGTGAACATCGCAACACAGCTGAATGAGAGCTACAGGCTTAGTGGTTTGTCATCACAACGACGAAGTGAGCAAAAACCGACCCACCTTAGCCAGCCTCATTGAATGTGTCAAGTTTTGTGAAGCGTTTGAGTTAGCTTTGCGAGGCAAAGATGAAAGTGAGGGCTCCAACAACCCAGGGGTTTTTTCGTGGCTTGGTTGACTAGGTGGCATCACTGGATGAGGCGTTTGAGAAGCACCTGAAAACTGCCACAGTTTACAAGAGCATGTCAAAGACTGTGCAGAATGAGCTCCTGGAAAGCATGCTAGCGGCCACCAGGGGACATATCACAGAGGAGGTAAAGTCCGCTAAACTTGTTGCCATCCAAGCAGATGAGACCACCGACGTGTCAACACAGACGCAGCTGGTGCTTGTGTTGAGATACATCCACTCAAACGGAGAGAAACTCATTGCGCAAGCATAAGATGGAGCCAGTGTGATGAGGCAGTGTGATGAGGGGAGAGCGGGCTGGTGTATAGCAGAAGGTGTGTGCGCATTTCAAAAATGCTCATTATGTGCATTGCTATGCACACCAGCTGAATCTGATCATGCAGCAGGACATTTCACACGTCTCAGCAGTGAGAGTTTTTTTTTTCGGACCTGTGCAGTATTGCCACTTTTTTCACCTGGTCACCAAAACGCACCAGTGTACTTGACCAGATTGTTGAGAGAAGGCTGCCAAGAGCTTCATCCACAAGATGGAGCGTCAACAGCAGGATCGTCAACACTGTGCACGAGAACCTTGAACTCATACAGTGTTTTGAATCCATCAGGAAATTGGGTTTATCTGACAGCAGTGAGGAAGGCATCTGGCTTCCTGAGGATGCTGCAGGATGAAGACTTCCAGTTTTATTCTGCAGCTGTTTCATCAGATTATGCCTCACGTTGACATGCTGTACCAGAAGCTGCAGAAGAAGGACATTTATGCAGTCTTCATCAAGCGTGCCCTCCAGAGCTTCACAAGCAGTGTGCAGGCAATAAAGTAAGATAAAATAAGATTTTTCAATCCTTCTCAATACTGAACCTTGTCATAAAGAAATGCACTCATTGGCCACTTAATTAGGTACACATGTGTAACTTAATACAATCCAAAACAACAGCTCTGCTGTAAATTAATGTTCAATCTACATGAATGTAATTAATGCATTTTCAGTTTTTGTTGTCAATAAGATGATAATTCTACTGTGTTTATCACTAAGGTCACAGTGGGTGATTGTGGAGTATTTATATTGACTGGTGTTCCTAATATTTATGCAATTCAGTACACCACCACCATCACCACCACCCAGTGCAACATCAATAATAAAGAGACAGTACATTTATCACTTTTCTGACAATGTCAAAGCTGAAAATGTACAGGCTTTGTAAAAGCAAAAGTTATAGCAGCTTTTTTATTGGATTAAATTTAAATGCACAGGTGTATCTAATTAGGTGGCTGGTGACAGTTTATGCATAAAGTACAGCTAGATACTATTATTACTAATAGCTAGATAAATATTAGGGTTTTGAAATTAGCATTTTCTTCACTTCTCTAAATGCTACCAGGCACCCATATTTTCATGTACAACACTGTACCTGAGGTCTGCTTGCCCTCAGGGACTCCTCTCAACAGCAGCAGGAAGTAGCGACAGGAACCACAAGACCAAGGAGAAGCAGAAGCTGTCAATGGAGATCTGCATCACAATCCTGGCTCACGCCAAACAAAGGTTTTCCTTCAGCGACTACCTTGTGAGTGCCACACTGCTACAGGCAGGGATGTTTGAGCAGCACTGCCATACATTTCCTGTCGAGGCTCTGAATGCCACTGTGAGAGTATATCCCATGCTGAACAAGGCAAACAGAACTGTCTCTCATCTATGAGAATCCAGAATTCAAGGGCCGCTGTGGTGCTCTGGCACTGTACCAGGTTCTGCAGAGACACAACCTCCAGGAGACATTTTCTGAGACTGTGGCTCTGTTGAACATTCTCATTACCACTCCCATGACAACGGCTGAAGCTGTGCGTGTTTCTCAACGCTGAAGAGAATCAAGACGTTCCTGTTCAATGCAATGGGCCAGGAACGTCTTAATGCCCTAGCCATGCTCTCCATGGACAGGGAGCTACAGTAGCCAGGAACATGCCTGATTTCAATGAGAGGGTTATTGATCACTTTGCTGCTTCAAAAGAGAGAAGAGCAACATTTTAATACAAATAATGTAGTGTAGTGACACACTCATTCTTAGTCTCTGTCTCTCTCTCTGTCACTCACTCACACACACACACACACACACACACACACACACACACACACACACACACACACACACACACACACACACACACACACACACACACACAGCTGCCACTGGTTACTGCTCATGTACAGCAGGCCAGGGGCGCCGATTTGTGTTTCTGCTGGTGGGTGCTCACAGTACGTGCATGACTCGTTGCTATTTTGGCAAGTGCGCACATTTGTCTCACAGTAAAAACACACATTAAATCAATTAACAGCAGCGGCCACAATGAGCACACATGTATGCTCTTTCCTGCACGCACGCATACACACACATGCACACGATCTCTTTCACAAACACACAGTCTACACACTGCTGATGCAGATGAGTTGTTAATGTCAATACAACCTAATGCAAAAGGCTCAGATGAAGAAAAAGAAAAAAACAAAATCCACATTCCAACACCGCAGCCTGGATTGAATAGCATACCATACCCGTATAGGCCTATAAGGGCGTTTTCACACGTGCCTTGTTTAGTTTGGTTTAATCGAACCCTGGAGTGTTTACCCCCTTGGTACAGTTCGTTTGGGAAGGTGTGAACACATCAATCACACTCGGGTGCGGACCAAAACAACCATCTGCCATCCGGCAACCACCACCAATTGCGTTTTGAGTCCGCCAAAGCACAGTACAGTAGACAGCTGGCGTCGCGAGGCCAAGGAGTTCCGGCGATAATCACACGATTACTCTCGACCGCAGCTATAAGTCTGTGTTATAAAAACAACAACAGGAAGCGTTCCCGACCGAAGGATTACTAGAAGAGCTTGTGTTTGTCTCTTTTTTTAAATTTGTGTGCTGGTGTCAACACAGAGTGTTTTATTTTGAAAAGTAACCTGATTTGATACTGTTGTTGTTTCAGTGCTTGATCTCCTGTCTGCTCGATGCTAAATTTAGCTGAATTGCTGCGTCATTTTCTGAAATTCAGACCCATTAGAGAGCAGTTTTCTCGTGCATCACACATTTTTGTCCACTTGTAAATGCTGCCGTGTGAAACCAAACTCGAGGTTACTCGAGGTAATATGCAACATTGTAACAACTTGGTCCATGATTCGGACCAGAGCAAATGAACTATAGGTATGAAAACGCCCTAAGTGTGAATGGAACTGTCTGCTGTGCTGAAAGTCAGTATAGGTGTAGGTAAACAATAACAGCCTACAAACTCATCAGCAACTAGGCTACTTCACTCATTTATTAATCACAACCTGATATTAATCATACTGTCAATGATCACGACTGGCTTAAATGACACAAATGTAGTTGTAGGTTAAATCAAAAGTTTTACTAACAACACACACCAGGAAATAAATAACTATAACCACCAACACTATAGCAAAAAGGCTCAAATAAAAGCAAATCATGGACCATTCCAACACATCCCTTAAAACACAGTACCACAGTAGGCTATATCATAACAAATATTTAATTTGTTGTTTTGTCACTCACCATTCTTGATGAGAAATGTGTTGCCCCCGGTAGCGGTGCATTTTATAAACTGGTCCACGATTGTTTCCAGGTTCCTACATCTTGACAATGTCTGGTGATAGTTTAAGTATTGCAACATGGTTCAGCCTTGCTTGCTTGTCCATTTTGTTGGCTAAATCAACCACTATGTTTTATCAGCAAGTTGCCGTCCAGCCTTTTTGGTTTATCTGACATCACAATGCAATGCGTTGATAGGTAGCGGGAGAGTGGTCATTAGCAAATCAATGACAAGTGTAGGCTGGCACACCTGGTTGCTCAGCAATCTCTGTGGGTGCTCCGACCCCGAAGCACCCACAGAATCAGTGCCCATGCAGCAAGCTCCTCTGTGGGGAGGGGCTTTGAAGGCAGGGCTGCAGCACAGCAGAGAGAGACAAGGAGGGTTCTTAGAGCTGTATCATTCAAATATTCTGACTAAGTCCACTTTTTTCTCAAAACTCCAGACTGCAGCTTTAAGGAACCTCTCAGGTTCACTTGAGGAACCGCTTTTTGAAGTTTGGCGTTAAATTTTGACATTTCACAAATGTTTTCCTACATTTATTTTACTACAAATATTTATTGATATTGATTGATGATACTTTCAATACTATATATACGTATATATCATATAATTAACACAACACATCACATGTTATACACCAGTGGTTGGCAACTGGTGTCCCGCAGGCCAAAACTGTTCTGACATCGGATTTTCAAAATCAGATTAAAAAAATTTAATAAAATTGTATACTTTGCTTATCTTCACTAAAACAACAACAACACTAAATTCAGAGACTTCATTTGGTGATATTATGAACAGAGTTGAAAAGATTCTGTTACCAAATATTCAGATGTGTAATGTTTTGCAGAGATGTCCACTGAAGTTGGCTTGCTACCAGTGTCTATCCTGTCTTCTAATACCACTTTACCTGAAAAGTTGATATGCTATCAGACTATCTTATCGACAAGAATCTTACACACTAGATGAAGACCCAAAAGCACAACTCCAAACATTCCTGGTTTCTCAAAAAAGGCAGTCTTTACTGTAGAACAGTTCGGTACACAGAAGATTAGTCAGTGTAACAGAAGTACAAAAGGGATCAGGCAGAGGCAAAGTCAGGTCCAAAAAGCAGGGTTGGAAACACTACAAAGAACAATCACTATGGGAATGCTTGCAATAAATGGCAAAGACAGGGAGCATAAAGACTTCACACTCAAGGAAGGTGAGGATAATTAGACACAGGTGAAACACATTAGGGAGGGGCAAACAACCACAGCAGTGGGAGACACACAGGGACAGGAAGGGAATCTGAAACAAGAGTGTTGGACGACCAAATAAAACAGGAAACAAAACTAAAAGAACAGAAAACAAAAACAAATGGCAGAGGAGACATGGCATTACAGCTGTCAGTTTGAGCTGGGAGATGTAAGAGCAGTTCACTGTTTGGACTAATAAGGAAACAAAATAAAGAATAGAAAATTAGCCTACATGCTAATGGCTATTAACACCACAGCCAAAGAAGGCTACAGCAAAGAGTTGCAAGTCCAGAACAGTAAGCGTATATGTTGCCCCTTCATAGTTTTGTAGCTACCTTTTTGAATTCTGGCCATTTCTGACAAAACAGACTTTGAAAAAAAAAACTGGCCTGTCAACTCTGTCTAGCCAGAGTCACTCTGGCAAACAGGTATGGGAGAGATCCACAGCAGGCCAGGCAGGAGGGACTGCATCAGCTGATGGGTCACAATCAGCTGTATCTCTGATTAACAGGCACAGTCACAGCTGCACATAATACAGACTTGCATACAACTCAAACTGTTGAATCCTCATTTTTCAGAAATAATGTTTCCTTTTACTCAATGCTGTGGTACATTCATCAAACTCAGAATGGTTCCGATGACCTTCACCCAGGTGTCCAGCGTCTGAGCCCCATGTAAGACCAATATTTAATGTTGACTGAAGTAGTTTTGGTTTCTTTTATTTTGAAAAGAAAACTGGACATTGCATGATTGTTATTGGTACCTGTACCACAGAATGAGTCTGAATTGTTTTCACAGGCAGGCGACAACTGTGACAATGCCACGGTGGACCAGCCATTCTGTTATACGATTTTGTTATCGGGTTGTTCAGAAATGCACATGCTTTTATTTGTTTTTCACAAGCTCACAAAAAGTAATTTAAAAAAAAACAAACAAAACTATAGGCAGGTGAAAGTATTTGAGAATAATTTCAGGAGCTCAAATTATAAATTACTCTCGTTTGTTTCTGTCATCTTGCCCCTAAATCCCACCAACAACTATCAAATACACTCAGAAAAATATTTAGGCCTAATATGCCATATTTGTGTATTTCAATTGCATATCAAATGTCCATCCATTTGAATTACATAGTTTCAATATAAACAAACTAATAAACTTTATGTGACGCATATAAGTCAGTCTAACATAAATGAAACAAGTAAGAATGAAATGTGTGTAATCTCTCTATCAAAACAAGGAATTTCTGTCTGTCCGTCTGTGTGTGTGTGTGTGTCTGTGTGTTACTCAAATATCTCTGCAGATCAGGATCAGACTGACCTGAGACTCACAACATGGCTGCTGCGTGGTTTAAGGGTGTGCAACGTCGGATTTGTTTGGACTAGATTGATACCATTAATAAATTATTTCATAAATGCATTACCAATTCCGCTAGCATTGTCACCCGTAGCCACCATAGCCACGTGAGCACCAGAGCCAATCACTGCACACCATAGCCACGTGTGCACCAGAGCCAATCACTTTAGAGCTCAAGCTGATTTATACCTGCAGCGGCGCAAGCTGGACTGGGATTTTGCCAGTGGTTCAGTCCCGTTCTGTGCATCTAAACTGACTGCCGCCACGCAAACGTATTGTGAGGGTCTGCTGGATACGTCTAGTGGAACCCTCTGTCAGGGAGGTCTTCAACTCCCACCTCCGGGAGAGCTTTGACCAGATCCCGAGGGAGGCTGGGGACATTGAGTCCAAATGGACCATGTTCTCCACTTCCATTGTTGAAGCGGCTGTTCGGAGCTGTGGCAGTAAGGTCTCCGATACCTGTCGTGGCGGCAGCCCGAACCCGGTGGTGGACACCGGAAGTAAGGGATGCTGTCAAGCTGAAGAAGGAGTCCTATTGAGCATGGTTGGCTCGGGGGACTCCTGAGGCAGCTGACGGGTACCGGCAGGCCAAGCGTGAGGCAGCACGGGCAGTCGCAGAGGCAAAAACTTGGGTCTGGGAAAAGTTCGGGGAGGCCATGGAGGAGGAATACCGGTCAGCCTCGAGGAAATTCTGGCAAACCATCCGGTGCCTCAGGAGGGGGAAGCAGCCCTCCACCAACACTGTTTACGGTGGAGGTTGGGAGCTGTTGACCTCGACTGGGATATCGTAGGGCAGTGGAAGGAATACTTTGAGGATCTCCTCAATCCCACTGACACGCCTTCCATAGAGGAAGCAGAGGCTGGGACTCAGAAGTGGATTCATTCATCACCCAAGCTGAAGTCACTGAGGTAGTTGGGAAGCTCCTTGGTGGCAAAGCACTGGGGGTGGATGAGATCCGCCCTGAGTACCTCAAGTCTCTGGATGTTGTGGGGCTGTCTTGGCTGACAAGTCTCTGCAGCATCGCGTGGCAGTCGGGGACAGTGCCTCTGGACTGGCAGACCGGGGGGGTGGTCCCTCTATTCAAAAAGGGGGATTGTAGGGTGTGTTCCAACTATCGGGGGATCACACTCCTCAGCCTCCCTGGGAAAGTCTACTCCAGGGTACTGGAGAGGAGAATTCAGCCGATAATCGGATCTCAGATTCAGGAGGAACAATGCGGTTTTCGTCCTGGCCGTGGAATGCTAGCCCTGCTCTATACCCTCTGCAGGGTGCTCGAGGGTTCATGGGAGTTTGCCCAACCAGTCCACATGTGTTTTGTGGATTTGGAGAAGGCATTCGACCTTGTCCCTCGTGGCATTCTGTGGGAGGTGTTCAGGAGCAGGAGCTTGGTTCGCATTGCCGGCAGTAAGTCAGACCTGTTCCCGGTGCATGTTGGACTCCGGCAGGGCTGCCCTTTGTCACCAGTTCTGTTCATTATTTTTGTAGACAGAATTTCTAGGCACAGTCAGGGGCCGGAGGGTCAATAATCGATTTTTTTCACCACCACTACTGGATTCCATCTCTGCTTTTTGCGGACGATGTTGTCTTGTTGGCTCCATCGAGCCAGGACCTCCGGCATGTCCTGGGGCAGTTTGCAGCCAAGTGTGAAGCAGCTGGGATGAAATCAGCACCTCCAAGTCTGAGGCCATGGTTCTCGACCGGAAAAAAGTGGCTTGCTCCCTCCGGGTTGGGGGAGAGTTCTTGCCTCAAGTGGAGGAGTTCAAGTATCTTGGGGTCTTGTTCACGAATGAGGGAACGATGGAGCATGAGATTGACAGGCGGATCAGTGCAGGGGCCGCAGTAATGCGGTCGTTGTATCGGTCTGTCGTGGTGAAGAGAGAGCTGAGCCGAAATGCGAAGCTCTCAATTTTCCAGTCAATCTATGTTCCTAACCACACCTATTGTCATGAACTTTGGGTCGTGACCGAAATAATAAGATCCCGGATACAAGCGGCAGAAATGCAGGGTGGCGGGGCGCTCCCTTAGAGATAGGGTGAGGAGCTCTGTCAGGCATCTATATCGGATGGCCCCAGGACGCCTTCCTCAAAAGTTGTTCCTGGCATGCCCCACTGGGAGGAGACCCCGAGAAAGACTCAGGACACGCTAGAGTGACTATGTCACTCGGCTGGCCTGGGAATGCCTTGGGGTCCTCCCAGAGGAGCTAGAGGAAGTGTCCGGGGTGAGGGAAGTCTTGGCATCCCTGCTCAGACAGCTGCCCCCGTGACCCAGCCCTGGATAAGCAGAAGAAAATGGATGGATGGATGGAATCTTGCTTGTTCCACAGCTTACCATATTTAGACCATGTTCATACATTTAAACTGATTAGATTGAATTGTTTTCACAATTTACAGATTCATGCTGATTCTAGGGAATTTGAATGAATACATTTTTTGAAATGTGATTATTTAAATAAAATCAAATAAATGCAAACACCTGATAATTAACTATGCAATGATTCATTTTTCTGAGTGTACAGATACTGATATGCAGCTAACATAAAATAGATTCACATAAATACATGAGATACAGATAACTTTTCGTTGTTCTTTTTTTTTGGAGTAAAAAAGTGTTGTCAGCATCTGTAACAAGTCTCTGTGAGATCATTCCCTTTTAATTTGTCTTAATTATCCTTGAACACATAACAAAGCCCCCCCCCCCTCCATTATTTGCTCTAGAACATGTGAGTTATTTATGAAAGTTTAATTGGGATCTGGGATTTTGAGGAATGTTTGGCTTAATGGTAGAACTTTAATAGTAGAGTTTACACTGACAAGGTGATGGAAGGGGTGGAAGTGAGGTTTAAGACATTTTCACAGGGCAATTTTCACAGGGCAATTTAAAAAAGTACCCTTGTAGTACTGTTTCACTGCTAAAAAAGACATTATAGGTAGTCTTAGACCAAATATTCAGAGTCTTATAATTCTGAGTGTGTCTTATCAGGCCATTGGAAGACAAATGAGATGTCTGGGCAGTAATGCATCTTCATACAGTACAGAAACCTCAAGACAGCTTGGAGATCAGACAGTGGTAGGCTACAGAACAGAGCAAAGTAAAACAAGACAGCAACAGCAAGCTGCTTGTCTCAGTGACATGTGAGCATTTGTTTGGTCCCAGCAGGATCATCTTTCCTCGCTGCGATGTTCCTCCAAATGGAAGAAATCAGAAGAATGGCTGACCCCTGGGGCTTGTCCCCCCAGCTAAGGTCAAGCATTGCCTCCTTCCACCTCCTCCCGCTCACTTTCCTCCGCTACCAAGAGGCCCTTGAGTCATACACACTTCTCCTTCACTGCACAGTAAGCCTTGAAGATCTGGATATAAATTATCTCTGCTCACGCTCCCTTGCTCTACTGACACAGCCTGGAATGGGATGAAAATCCTTTCACAGCCATATCGCACCCATCTCTATATCTAAAACATGTGCTTGGGCTCCTTCCTGCTTCCAAGCATTTATTGAAGTCTGAAAGCACAAAATTTACACGGAAAGAGAGAAGGCAAAAACAGGTCTGCTCACTTCTTGATTTTTTTTTTTTTTTTCA
This sequence comes from Sparus aurata, assembly GCF_900880675.1. NCBI lineage: Eukaryota > Metazoa > Chordata > Actinopteri > Spariformes > Sparidae > Sparus > Sparus aurata. The sequence goes on along the minus strand of NC_044203.1, from coordinate 5,340,583 downwards.
GCAGATTAATCAAATGCCTCTTATTACACAGATGATTGAGATCCAATTATTTGCTGAATTTTTAATTTTTAATTAATTTGAATTTACATTGCATGAGCCTGGAATTAATGTTTCTATTTTTAATCCAGCTAAATCTGGCGTGTGGCTCTGACTGAATTAATCGTTCACGCTTCCCATACTCTGGCAGTGTAAACCGCTGGGGTGTGACATCAGCCCTGGGTCCTCCATATCTAGTGGGGGCACTGTCTTCAGCCAGCTGCCAAGGTCAAGTTCCTGGCAGGGGTGTGATCTCCAGCCACTGGAGACAGAGTGGACAGAGGAGACAGATTACATAGCAGGATGATCTATTACAGCTTTGTCAAAATGAAACACACAAAATGGCCACAGTGACACCCAAAATAGCCCCTGGCGTATTTCCATGGTAGACTTGGGCTGTGTGCTGAACTAGTCTGACAGCCAGGCAGGACAGTTTTAGGCCACTACCCTTTAAAGGAACATTCAAAGATACTCAGAGAAGACTTTTCTGCTTTATTGTCATAGATAGATAGATAGATAGATAGATAGATAGATAGATAGATAGATAGATAGATAGATAGATAGATAGATAGATAGATAGATAGATAGATAAAGAAAGATTTTAGAAAACCTGCGGTGGTCAACTACCTGCCTAAATATTATGTTTTTATTGGTAAAAGTTGCCATACTTCATTTATTTATTTATTTATTTATTCATTAAAAAAAAAAAAAAAAGTTTATTATATGGACTAAAGGCCAATGGGAAAAAAGGCAGTCTAGATATATATTTGGTTTTACAGCTGTTCCTGAAGTTTCTGTTAGAGGCTAAATTGGTACTGCTGCTTTAACGTGCAGTTTTGATGGTTGTACCATAGAGGTAACCTTTTCTGCTTTATTGTCTTTTTTTAGAGGGACAATAGAGTCAAATGTCATTCACAGAGCCTGCAACACTATGAAGGTGATGATCAATCTGAGAGGGACTAAGATGAGCACAAGAGTCCTCTATTATACTGGGACATGATGCTGAATTTAAAGGTGGATAATTTAATTAAATGTAGTTACAGCACTATCAGAGAGACATGTGGAATACAAATCATGGAGTGTGTAGTCCAGTAATAGGAATCCAAAAGTTATTAAATAATGGTCTGATAAAAGAGGATTCTGTGGGGAAAACTATTAAGTGTTCAATTTCAATGCCATATACCAGAACAAGTTAGAGTGTTTGATTAAAACAGTGAGTGGGTTTATGTACACACTGACTGAAGCCAATCAATTTTAAGAATGTCCTGATTTGGTTTAGACGTGTGGGTTTTCTTCTGTTCTTGGCTGGGGTTTTCCTGCTTGCATGTTTCAGATGTGTTTCACTGGAGGTCCGGAGCTCCTGTCTTATGCACCTGCAATGCATCTAATCAGTGTCCGCTGTGAGCCTCTCCACCAGTGATCCACAGCCTGAACCAGCAACATCCATCCTTTTAAGCCTATTCCATTCTGGTTTTCTGTTTTTGGGTCATGCAAAAAACACCAACTCAGTGTAACAAATGACATAATTAAAGTACCAAGACTATTATTATCAGTATCTAAATGAATATTGCAATCACTAAAAACATAAAATAAAAAATCCGGACCAGGAGTACAGCAAACTATAACAAACAGGATTGGCTGTATTGTTTTTCAGGTTGGGTGAGAAAGAGAAAGAATAAGGTTTTTGAACAAGTTATAATCGTGTAAAGGTTTAGGATTGATTATTAGGCTGGAGTCAAATATGGCTGCAACTCTGCCTCCTCGGCCAGTGTCTTGAGGAATGTGAGAGTGAATATGACTGGGAGGAGTTTATTCGTTAATACTGACATGTTCTTCAGTTCACAGCCAGGTTTCAGTGAGACAAAATAAACAAATATGATGATCTGATGTTAAATAATTTACTAAAACGGCTTTGGATGATATCTAATGTTTAAGAGTCCAGATTTATTTTTCCTATTTTTTTAACAGTTGCACTGTTTGGTTTGTTTTGTTAGGTTTTAATGTCAAACTCTTCTTTTAATTTATAATTGATTTAAGATGATGAGACCAGGTTTTCCCCCAAAAGTTTGCCAATTATCTACAAAGCCCCACTACATTTGCTGGACACCACCTCGACAGCCAGCGATTGAATGATATCATGTGGCTAAACATGTCATCACTGAAAAATCTGGCATTGTTTTTGCAAATGTACACAACGACTCAACAATAATTTTAGTGTCTCCAGAGAGATGAAAATGGGGGTCATTACTACAGAAGTGTAATTTAACTGTATTTACAATTACCATTAGCCAGCAGTTTCAAATTTGGTTCACCGTCGCCCGCTCTGGCCCCAGAAATACATTTGACTATGGGCTCTGGTGTCGCTAACTTCACGTTTCTGACTATAGAGCTGCCAGTAACAAGAGTTGATTTCTTGAAGGAGAAAACTTATTTGAAACACAAAGAGGTTAGTGGTTATCTGTGAAGGAGACATAGCATGAAGATAAAGCTCAGTAACCAAACCTCCCTCGTTTCCCGGCTGCTCAGGGCTGCTCAGGGCTACCGGGGAACAGCTTGGAGGAGCTACACTATGTACAGCAAGACAAGATCTGACACACTAGATTAGTGCTCAACTCAAGACAGTTCAGTTTAAAAGGCAAAAAGTCTTGACTGAAGCCAGGTTTGGTAAGCAGGAGATCAGTCAGCGGAACAAACAAAACAGAAAGATCAGACAGAGGCAAAAGACAGGATCAAAGACTGGGTCAAAAAACACCCGGGAGGCTATCACTAGGAGAATGCTAGAACACTTGCTATGGCAGACAAAGACAAACTGGCACAGAAGAAAGGGAGCACGCAGACAATACAGACAAGGGAGGTGGGGTTAATGACTCAGGTGTAGTACATCAGGGAGAGGTGGACAATCACAATGGTGAGATAACACAGGGACAGAAAGGGATCTGTATCTAGAGAAGAATTAGGAACCACAATAAAACAGGAAATAGACACTAAAAGACAAGACAAAACAAAAGCATGTGCTGAAGGGAGACGAGAGATGAAAGAGCAGGAATAGAACCCCTTACTCAAGTGTTGGGAAAGTTCACTTTCTACATGAACAAGTTCAAAGTTCAGTCCACAGATTTTAAAATGAACTAGTTCAGTTCATAGTCCCAATTTTTTAAATATGAACTAAGTTCACAGTTCCAAAAATGAACTAGTTCATAGTTCTTTTTTTTCAATATGTTGCTGCGAGCTATTATTGTTTTTTTAATTATTGGCACAGCCCATATAGAACCACAGATAGCAATTATTTTATCAGTTTTAACACTGAAATTGCAGGTCTCCGACAATATACTGTAAAACTAGGTTGTCGAGCTGCGGCAACTGTTGGGCCTTGGCGATGGTATGAGCTGAGAGGAGTAGAGTTTTTGAAAGGAGTTGTACAAAATATACAAAGGTTAATATGACAGATCTAGTTCATATCAAAAGATATTATTGGTCCAGTGTATCAGCAAACTGCAACAAAATATCCATGTCGCCCCATCCAACACAACCACACGTTTACATGTATCCATGGACTGCACAGGATGTGTACCGACTATGGGATTTGTGTGCCTTGATTCCCAGGCCATATTGTTGAACTGGTGGACATCATTCTACTAGTAATGGATTAACCTGTGGAGCTGGAGATAAGCCTGGGATTCTACTTCTTCTCATTTCTCTGCCAAGTCTGAGGCTATCTGGTGCAGAGCTGAGGGAGCCGTAACAGTGGTGCTGCCTGGTGTCAGGGTGTCACTGATAGCTTCTTTAATGCAGATAATCTTTTGGACTGCAGAGAGAGAGGCTGGCAGAGACTGACAGGATATCCCCCCACACACCTCCCCCTCCCCTTTCTTCCTCCAGTCAAACACAGAGGAAAGACCAGGCCTGATAGATGTCTTTTTACCTCAACATAGGAAAGGGGAGGAATCTAAAGAAACAATTAAATTGGAGAGGGCATTTTAGTGGTTCCCACCCCCACTCTAAACTCACATTTACAGCTAAAACTAGAATTTGGTGAAAATGTTGTGAAAACTCTAAAAGAGAGAGTACATTCTAATCAGGACCATAGCTACCACTGAGAACACAAAGGTCATTTCCACTTGTAAATATTCTCTCTTTTAAATGAAAAAGATCCTTTAAATTTGAAATGAACTACTAAAAAAACTTAGCTGTAATTTTTTGGTTCCATCTCGCCAACGTCATGTGTGCATATTGTTGTATTATGTGACATACATGTAGAAACTTGTAGACATACAGTACAATGTGTCATTCTATGCACTTGATGATGGGGCTGTAACTTACATACACATAGCACTTACAAGATCAGTAAATACTATGTAAATGCTATGTTTGAATACAGTTTGCACTTCACAACACAAGTAGCTGGGCTTAACAAAATGGTATGTTATTTGGATGAAACAAATCTTCTAAGAGGGTTTGAAGAACATTAAAAATGGCACTAATATCAAGGGGCACTCCTGTTATATAGCCATACCCTTCGAATCAAGGGTTAACATGGGACTATGTTAACTGGAGCCCTTTGGCCGAAGGCATCTGTGGTTGTTGTAACTAAAACAGATGTTGAAAACAGGACAAGAAAACGTAGCTGTCCTTGGATATGCATCTTTGCTCAGGTTTTCTCCATGCAAACATACCTTATATGTGGTCGGGCTCCTGTTTGAGAAATGGCATCTTACCCTCAGTGGCTTCTCGTGAATGTGTATATCTAATAAACCTTTTAGATATACACTTAGTTGTCTTTGCTTTCTGTTTGAGTAAACATGCAACAACAACAACAAAAAAAAAAACAGGATTAAAACTCATTCATTAAGGGATTCCTCGACATAGCCTATCCCAGGTGGCTGGATCAACTTGTACCCACAGTGTCTATGCACAATTTTGGTATTGTGATGGTTTCTAACACAAATAAGAGATGGTTGGAAACAGTTAATTCAAAATGTATTGTTTTGCCACAAATTCTTGATGCAATCATCTGGAAATAGTAAAGTTCAACGAACCCCCATTAGCCCCAAAATAATAAGTCAAAAGCTGTGGTCCGTTGACATCCCCAGCAAGAATTCATAGGCGTCACACATTTTTTATTCAGCAAAGGCCAAAATCATGTCTCAGACAGTGGATATCTAGCCTGCCTGCCAAATATTAAAAAGTACAGCTGTACTGTGTTGTGCTTTCTTGAACGCAGGCCAAACATTGTAGCCTGCAGGCATCGGTCCCATGTTTTTGGGTAATTATGGGCCAGCTTGTTGAGACCTGACAATTGTGTATATTAATCAACAAGATAGCAGCCATTTTATGTCACCAATTCAGTCTATACCATTCATGTCATAGGTGTACGATTACCTGTCAGTATAACACTATGGATCTTACTTCTGAATGGTACCATTAAGCTTCTCAACCTAGCCATTTGTAAGAGGGTGATAGGTTGCAGAGAATAATACAATTTTTTTCCCCCAAGATCTCGAATCCCGAAAACCCAGAGATCCACAGAGTCTGAGATTAACCTCAAATTTAATTTACAAAAGAATTCAGCATTTGCTGTACACCTGAGTAAGATATAAATGTTTCTCATGATATTTTTTACTCCGTGCCCCATCTGTATGCAGTCTTTGAGGTGCACCAAATTTGTATGCAAAATCACACAAATGTATTGATTACCATCCACTGTTACAGTCGACCTTATCAGGTCCATTTCACAAGTTCAAATGGCTCTCTCATAGGATAAAAAGACATCTGTACAGTTACACCTACAAGTTGGTAGGTAAGCACATTTGGCTGCATGTGAGAGTCAGTTGCACAAGTAACCTCATTTCTATTGGGTTTTACTTGCAGGTGAAACACTACTGACACATTTAATGTATTAATTATTTGAGATTAATAAAGCACTTAAAAAAAAACACTGAGTAGGGCACCACCTCCGTTCTTTTATCTTTTGACTAAACTGCAGGAAATTAATCAAATTCGACTAGACAAGGTTAACTTCACATACCTTGCTTCAGTCATGCTATGTTATCACAGACTCCAAAGGTGGTAAAAGTATGTGGACAGGAAGGATTGCATTAAAGTTCACAGTATAGCCTATGTAGAATATTAAAATGTTTGCATCTATGAAAGAGACATAGGCCTCTTTTGCATCATCATGCTGCAGAATATTTTGAAATGATAAGACTTGCCAGTTGCCAGTAACTAGTTTCAAAACTTTTAGGAGAAGGGCAACAAAAGACTATGAAAGTTGTCGAATGCTCCAAAACCTTCTCTTTGGAACATTCCACAAGTAATTGGGTTGCTATGCCAACAGTGGCGCATTAATATGCAGTGGCAAGTAACTTCTCCTATGCTATACTTTGGGTTTTTTTTCCGTCATGTTTACAATTTTATTGCTGAAACACATACTGCCTATGAAGAAATATTGTCATCATCATTGGAGAAGAAAGCAGGTATTTTGGACTAAGAGCACCAGACTTTGAGTCAGAGTACGAGCGATGCTAATCAATCTCGGTTCAATGCTGCTTTTTTTCCTTTCACAGGAAAAGGAAATGAAAAGGAAAATGGGACTGACAAAACACCTGTTTTCACCACAGAGACCTTCAGTGATCAGGATCAGGCTGTTGCACCCGACGAGCAGCTGTTGTTCTGAGTCAACAGAGCAGAGGACTACAGCTGGACAAGGAGAGTTTGACTCTGTCCATCAAATTGTGTTAGTGCCAATCATCGGTGTTATAAACACAGTGTTTCCCAAATGTTGAAGATGTCGACCACATTATCATCACCATCTTGTTGCTGCTGCCAAGATTTTGCCCTGACGCAGATTCAAAAGATGCACTACGTGTTTATGTATATTTGTGTATAAATATGTATCTGTTCTGTAATTTGGGTAACATGAAGGAGTTTACAACAAATAAATTACGTTGTCCCTTGTTAACGGGTTATTGGTAATGATAGGATCATGGTCGTGTTACATTCAGTCATTTTTCTGTTGTAGATTTGTGCTGTGGTGTTTTTTGTTTTTCTGTGCTTGTTGTGCTTTCAGAGGCTAGGCAGGGTTTCCCTTCACCAGAGCCGCTGACTCTGCCACACCTGCAGCAGACTGACAATCAGCACCTGCTGATAAGCCCTGGTTTTCACTCTACCTGCTTTATTTTGTTCGGTACTGAACCTAGCATATGCCCTCAAAAACATGACATGTCCAGACTGAGTTTTCTCATGGTTCTCCCTGTTGATTCTAACAGGTCTAATGTAGTTTTTTGCTCTTTTGCTTTCAGTGTTTTTGACCTTGATCATCTACCAGCAGCTCCATCTCCAGTTACTCAGCCTTCAGCACTTCTGTAGCCAACAGCCTTGCCCTGAGTTCCCCTGAGCTCCACACTCCACCAGAGCCATGAGCTACCGCTCCTCCTCCTCCTCCTCCTCTCCCACTACATTACTCCCTGCCTTTTGTCCGCTTCTGGGTCCTACTACAACTAATAATTGTATCAGATTGTGTCACACAGCAGTGAGGTCTTGTCTTGTCTTGATTTTTGTCTTTTGAACTTCCTGTTTTATTTCGAAAATCTAACCTCCCTATCGTTTCAGGTCACTTGCCCTTCCTCTTGTGTCCCTGGTCTGACTTCATCCCTGATTCCTGATTGTTTCCACCTGTTCCCCTCTCCCTCATGTGTTAAATAGTCTGTGTCTCCGTTTGTCTTGTGCCGGTGTGTCTCGTTCCTGCGTGCACCCCAGCCCTTCATCACAGTCTTGTCTTGATAAGTATTCAAAGTTCATGTTGATTTTTGTTCTGTTTTCCTTGTGCCTCGAGAAGAGTGATTTTTTTTTGTTTGTAAATTTTGATAGAGCCTTTTTGTTCTCGTTTTCAGAAATAGCCTTTTGTTTTCCCTCCATTTTGGAGCGACTCGTGTTTTCTTGTACAGATCAGAGTAGATAGTTATCCTTTGTTGTCCTCCCTTTTGGAGTGTCCTTGTTTTTCTAGTTTCTTAGATCAGATTTTTTTTACTTAGTCTTAGTTTTCCTCCCTGTGTGGAGCGATTTTGATTTATCAGTTTTTTTCCTCCTTCGTGGAGCATTTTGATTTCTCGTTTTCCTCCTCCCCGGAGTGATTTGGATTTCCTTGTTCATTTTGTTGTCTCTTGCCGTCAGTGTAGTCAGGTTAGGTTTTATAGCCTATTCGTTTGTCTCTCTGTCTTGAACGCCCAACTATTTCAGAATAAAAGTCTGTTGAATCTTGATTCTGCCCTGCATGTGAGTCCTCATTTTAGTCCAGGCCTGACCGATTGGGTATTAATAGAGCATCCTCGCAAAATTCTGTCATTCACAAGTTGGGATGGGTCAACGTTCACCCAGGGCTGCCAAGTTTTCAGAAAATGACAAGAGTGAGACTTTAGTCAGAAGATGTGTTTGGCGCGAAAAAATGTGGCCTTTTTTAACATCGATTTGGCCTGTTTTAACGTCGATTTATTCCTTAAGACTGATGTCCTCACCTCCATGCCAGCGGCTCTCCCTGCACTGTGGTCTCCTAATGCTAGTCTTAATTAACCAGAAATTAGAAATGAGAACTGTAACAAGAATTTTGACAAAATACATTTATCAGGGTTCTTGCAGGTTTCAGTGAGTCAAATTTAAGACCTTCACGACGCATTACCAAAATTTTTTTAAAATCAAATAGATTCTGAGAGAATCATTTTATTACAATGAGTTCAGTCATTAACAGATAATCTGGCAAAAAACAAACTTGCCTTCAAATAGAATATATTTAATTTTATATTAATTAAAAAGCGCACTGCAACTTACAAATGCAAGAAAAAGAAGCACACACTCACCCGCGCTCTCTCTCACACACACGCCTGCGCTCTCTCTCTCTCACACGCCTGCTCTCTCTCTCGCTCTCGCTCTCTCTCTCGCTCTCTCACACACTCAACCGCGCTCTCTCTTTCACACACAGAACGTCGAGTGGGTTTTAAATGTCGGCGCTGTTGTGTGTGAAAGATAGTTAGAGACGCCAAGACCCGCCTTACGTTGCTTCTGATTGGTTTATATTGCGTGGTGCCTTGCGTGGTTGGTTAGATTTAGGCACAAATAAAATGAAATGAAAGGACTGATGGATTGGTCTGGGATTGGTTATCTCGGTCAGTCAATCAGAGTTACTCAAACTACGGCAAGCCGAGGACCAAAGTTTATCATGAAAAAAATAAATATAGAGTATTGAATGGGGAAATGTAAGCGTGAGAAATGTCAAGTGTGGCGTCGCTTGGCAGCTCTGGTTCACCACTTTATCAAGCACATGGTCGTATAGTCCAACTATATTTCAGACCGACCAAACATTCATTAAACCAGTTATAAGGTAGACCAGGTTCTCTCCCTAATTAATGCATTTATTACAGTATGACTTTCTTCCATGGTCTAGATCAATATAGAAACTGAATCGGTGCTGCATTTGTAGTCTGTTTCTTTTATTACAATTGGACAAAACATTGTGAGTGTAGTGTAGTGAAAATTGCACTTCGTGGGGTAGAGAGTTGCTAATTATTCAAAGAATTTTAGACTCATTTTGCCACTCATTTGACTTTCTGACCCTCACCCCAAAGGGAAATTCTCCCCTCCTCCTATCACATCCTGATCTGTTCTTTACAGCGCATTGATTACTGAATGGAAAATGATGTAATTTCTCACTATCGTAACCCTCGGACTGACAAGTAACTTTCAAGAATGATTTCTGTGTCATCAGCCACACAGAGATGCAAAGTACAGAAAAAAGCTTAAGTGATGGGATATATAAGAAAGTAAAGTTTTTATAGCTGTGTTAATATGTACAGGTAACTCAATAAATGTTGTGCAGTGAAGAATTAGGCCTATCTACTAAGGTAGAAAAGTTGCTGTTGTAAACTCATCACCTTCATAGTTCAGTCTTTGCTGCCATTCATTACCCCACAATGCCTGACGCTCTAAAGAGGATGCCCTATCAGCAGTTTTGTGCCTTCTGTGTTTGATTGTGTTTAATTTCTGGGTGGTTGCTTTGTGTGCCCTGCATTAAATCATCCTCTGTCAAAGGGCCTTCCAGGGGAGATAAGGTTGCAATGTAATATAGTACTCAGCAGAGCTCTGTGGGAAAAATCAATTTATTCAAAAGTGAGCTGCAGTGTCTGTTGTGCAGCTGTGCATGTACATCATGATGTGCCCATAACACCTTTTGAGTACTTTAGTATTTACTAAAAATTACATAACAATGCAACCTTTTTAATCTGTCCTGATTGACTGGACATTTCCATTAGCACTTTTCATTATCCCGTTCAGTGTTTTCAATTTACTGCTTAATAAATGACAGCAAGTACCATCACTCATCACTCTATGTTGGTAGGACCAAACAAGACTGTCAGGACTCTTTATGGTGTACCACAGATGCAAACGAAATAACGATGAACAAAATTTAAAAACAAAAAACAAAAACATAATCTAAAGCATAACAATATTTCTGAGAACAAACCAACAAAAAAATGCACATAAACAAACACATATATTATAAAGAAGAGAAAAATTGGGGACAACAATTCTTGTACTCAATTATTTACTAAAAGAAAACACATTTTTAATTATTCAGATTCAGCCCATCTTCACTGGTTCAAATCTCAATCATCTCCAAATTCTACTGGGAAAAAAAGACACATGCACATAAGCAAGAAGAATGTAGCTCTTCACCTGTTGTGCATATTTTCTTCATCTCTGTGACATTTTCTACAGATACAGACAGTAAAACCGCAGTGAAACACTGACATGTTGTAGACATGACTGGCCACTGATAATTTCAGGTCTTTTGTTGCAAGAGACATGTGTGTTGCAGAAAACCTCTAAATATCTAGACAATGCACCCCTGCTCATACCAGCTGTGTGGCTGCTCAAACCTGTTTACGTAGTTGCCGAAATTAAAAGCAAGATTATTCGTGCTGGCTGTCCCCATAGATGGGACGGCCCTGCTGACCCAGCATGAAGTTCCAGAATGCTAAGTGGATGATCCTTGGTTACAGGATGTTGATATTGTTGGGCCATCAGGTTATAATAATAATAATAATAAATTTAATTTTTATAGCGCCTTTCAGGGTACCCAAGGACACTTAACAAAGTGGAACAAACAAAACAAAGAATAAATGGATAAACAGAAAATACATATAAGAAAAAGGAATAGAAAAGTTAATTGATGTGGCTGGATCTAGAGCTGATAGGCCTTATTGCAAAGATGGGTTTTTAAGTCTCTTTTGAAAGTCTTCAGTGAAGTCAGTTTGCGGATTTCAGCTGGGAGAGTGTTCCAGAGAGTGGGGGCTGTCACACAGAAGGCTCTGTCACCGAGGGTTTGTAGTTTGGTGTGAGGGATGGAGAGCTGGTGTGTGCCTGATGAGCGCAGTGTCCAAGACTGGGTATAGGGGTGGAGGAGGTCAGACAGATATTGGGGGGTGAGGGAATGGAGAGATTTATAGGTCAGGAGGAGAATTTTGTAATTGATGCGTGATTTAACTGGGAGCCAGTGAAGGCGGATGAGAGTGGAGGTGATGTGTTGCCAGGGCTTGGTGCGGGTGAGGACCCTGGCAGCAGAATTCTGCACATACTGGAGCCTGTCCAGGATTTTGGAAAGGAGCCTAGACAGGACTCCATTACAGTAGTCCAGGCGGGAGGTGATGAAGGCATGGATTAGGGTCTCAGCCACAGAGAGGGCCGGAGTCTGGAGATGTTTTTGAGATGGTAAGAAGCTGATTTAGTGATGGATTTTATGTGTGATTGGAAAGATAGGGTGGAATCAAGGATGACACCCAGGTTGCGGACTTCCGTTTATGGGGAGATAATGCAGCCGTCCACGTCCAGGAGAAGATCTCCAACCTTCTGGAACAGTGCCTTGGAGGCCACAACCATGAGCTCTGTTTTATTGGTGTTTAGTTTGAGTAGATTTGATGTCGTCCAGAGTTTTATATCATGCAGGCAGTTGACGATTGACTGTGGGGGTAGCTGGGTGGATGGTTTGGTGCAGAGATATAATTGAGTATCATCAGCATAAGAATGGAAGTTGAGACCATGTCTGCGAATTATCTGACCAAGGGGGAGCATGCAGATGGTGAAGAGGAGGGGTCCAAGCGCAGAGCCTTGAGGCACACCCTGGTTGACTGGAGCTGGGGTGGAACTGGAGTCTCCAATGGTGACAAACTGTTTCCTGTTTGTTATGTTACGATCTATGCTGCTGTGGCTGGGTGTATTGTTTTGTTCCTGTTGCAGAGGTGCACTGGAGGCCGGGCGGAGTCAGCGGTCGCAGGAGGGAGTGTACACACACACACGCACCTGCAGCAGGTTAATCATCAGCGCTGGCTTCAAGACCTGGGTCCACACGCTGCCTGCTTCCAGTTGATTACGTGATCGTCACGCGGTACATGGCTCTGTCGCTTATCGTCTCTAGAGATCTCTTGTGCCTTATTTCTCGCGCCAGTGTTTCTAATTTTTGCTGTCTCCTGTTTCCAGCGCCCTCTTGTGCCGTCATCAACCCTGTCCCGGCGCCCAAGTCTCCCGCACCTCTGCTGCTCCTCACCAGCCCAGCTCCCCGCCGAAGGACCCCAGCCAACGCAGCACCCCCGGCTCGTCTACTAGCCGCTGCCTCACCTACGCTTCCCCGAATCTACAGACCCGCACCGGACCTCCGTGCGCCAACAAGCCTGCCCCTCTGCGCGCCTCTCCCCGGGACTCAAGCCAACTCGCTCTTTCTGCTTCCTGCCATTTTTCTGAATAAACCAATTACTCTGCACCAGCCCCGGTTGTCTGTCCGCTTCTGGGTCCCCCTCTCGTCTCAGAGTTAACATGTTGAATAGGACTGGAACCAGAAGAGTGCTGTACCGGTGAGACCAAGGTAGTCAGATAGGCGAGTAAGGAGAATCGTGTGGGATATGGTGTCAAAGGCTGCAGAGAGGTCAAGGAGGATCAAAATACTGATGTGGCCAGAATCTGCAGCGATGAGGAGGTCGTTGGTGATCTTGATCACTCCAACCCCCACTGGTGCCCCTGCCATCATGGATTGCGATTCGTGCCTCTGCTGTGTCAGCATTACGATTCTTGCCCTGGCATCCAGCCAGATGAAAAGACATGGGTGTGCTGCAGCCTGCACTTTTCTATACTGCTCAAAATATTAAGAGAACACTTGATCACAGTATAACACCAAGTCAGTTTGACACTAGAATTGGCATGTCCACCATTAGCGCTTGTTCCCTTTACAGATGAGAGCAGGTTCAGACTGAGCACATGTGACAGGGCTGAAAGAGTCTGGAGACGTCGTGGTGGACATAGTGCTGTCTGTAGCATCATCCAACATGACCGAATTGGCGAAGGGTCAGTGATGGCCTGGGGAGGCATATCCAACCCTGGAGGATGACACATACCTCATTGTCATAGACAATTGGATGCAAACTGCTGTTATGTACTGGGATGAAATTCTAAGATTGATTGTCAGCGCTTACGCTTGTAGTGGGCCCCTTGTTCAACCTGGTGCAGGACAATGCCCGGCCTCATGTGGCCAGAGTGTGTAGGCAGTTCCTAGAGGATGAAGGCATTGACTCCATTTATTGGTCCAATCGAGCACCAATGGGAGGTTATACGCTAAGATAAGTTAGGGATATTGTGAGAGACTCAGTGGATTTCATACCTACGGTGTTTGTTTCACTTCAGAGAGTTTTGGGATAGGGAGGCAATTGTATTGGGGTGATGGACACACCTCATTTTGTGTTTTCCACGTAATGGTCTCACTGTGTACAGTGTGCCTTACATATTGGGGCCAATACCAAAAAACTAAAAGACAACCCTTTTCGATGTGGCATCAATTTAAACATTCTGTGGGTATAAAAAGCTGATATTGTCAGTAAGTCATTCCAAGTTCATCATTCAAACAGCCATGAACACACGACGTCACTTAATGGACGAGCAGCGCCACCTGGCCATAGCGCGCCTTGGTCCCATATCGCAGTGGATTTTGTGACCGGTCTTCCTCCTTCTCATGGTCACACAGTCGTCCTCACTATTGTGGACCGCTTTTCTAAGATGGTCCATTACGTGCCCTCAGCCAAACTCCCATCCGCCACTGAGACTGTCGATCTCCTTGCCCTACATGTATTCAGGCTCCATGGACTGCCATCTGACATCGTTTCCGGTCGCGGCCCCCAGTTTACTTCCCGGGTCTGGCAGGCATTCTGTAAGATTTTCAACATCACCTGCAGCCTTACATCAGGATACCACCCCCAGTCAAACAGACAAACAGAGAGAGCCAATCAAGACCTGGAGACCACACTCCGCTGCGTCACGGCGAAGAACCCATCCCGTGCCTTACATATTGGGGCCAATACCAAAAAACTAAAAGACAACCCTTTTCAATGTGGCATCAATTTAAACATTCTGTGGGTATACAAAGCTGGTATTGTCAGTAAGTCATTCCAAGTTCATCATTCAAACAGCCATGAACACACGACGTCACTTAATGGACGAGCATCGCCACCTGGCCATAGCGCCCCTTGGCAGGCGTTGGTGGCAGGCAGTCAGATGTTGCTCGTGAACTTGGTGTGTCTCAAAGTGTCATCAGCAGACTTGCATCAAGACACAGAACTACTGGCAGAGTTCGTGACAGACCCAGGAGTGGAGCCCCACGAGTGACAGACCGCAACGATGACCAGTACCTAAGGACCTATGCACTCAGACATCGTTATGCAACTGCCACATAGCTGCAGGCCCAGTTACGAGATGTGAGGGGTACTAGGGTTTCCAGACAAACCATTCGAAACCGACTCCACCGCTTTGGCTTGAATGCAAGATGACCGTTGCAGGTGACTCCACTGACACCAAGACACCGCCATGAACGTTTGCAGTAGGCACAAGACCATGTGACCTGGACAATGCAGCAGTGGTCTACCGTCCTGTTCACTGATGAGTGTCGGGTCACCTTGCACAGGAATGATGGTCGTCAGCGTTGCTGGAGAAGGCGAGGTGAGCGATACGCCAAGGTCAACATGGTCCCCAGGGTTCCCTTTGGTGGAGGAGGTGCAACAGTCTGGGCAGGCATTACCAGTCAGCGCAAAACAGATTTGGTTATTGTAGATGGCTCAGTCACTGCATGTTTTTACCTCAGAGACATCATAGAACCTATCATGATCCCCCAATTCCGCCAGCACACCCCCAACTTTCTGTTTATGGATGATAATGCTCCACCACATCCTGCCAGAATTGTCACAGCTCGACTCCAGGAAGTCGGAGTGCCTCATGTGGTATGGCCAGCAATGTCCCCTGACCTGAACCCCATAGAGCACGTCTGGGACCAGCTGAAGCAGAGACTGGATGATCGTACCCCACCCCCACATTACCTAGCACTTGTGGAGGAGTGGAACGCATTGGCTCAGAACAACATCATGAGGCTAGTGAGGAGCATGAGACGTTGCTGTCAAGCTGTCATTGCGGCAAATGGTGGAAACACCCGCTACTGACATTGTCAATTTTTGTTATTTGGGGCTATCCTTGTTATTGTCTAAATTTTGGGGGTAATAAATATTAAACTAATTGTTACTTATTGTGAGTAGTGTATATCAGTGCATACAGTGCCACCAAGCACTGAATTCTGTGCACTAAATAAAATTTTTAAAATTTGATTTTTTGTCATTTTGAATCTGATATGTGATTCCCTTAATTTTTTTGAGCAGTGTATGTTGATGCACAGCCCCAGATTCTGTAGGTATGTCAACAATGTTGTCAAATGGCAGCGACACTGCACCTCTGAAATGAAATAATTAAATTACATCATAAATAAAAAGTACAAAATTCAGACTTTTTTGGTCAACCCATTTTGCCAAATAAACATGCAAAATATATTGATCGAAAACAAAACTGAATCATGAGATAAATCGGATAATAAGAGTAATATAATAATTAATTTTATTTCAAGGCACCTTTCAAAGCTCTCAAGGACACCTTACAAGACGCACAGAACAAAATAACGGTACATCAAACAATATGAATCAGGTAACACTGGAGTGGAAGCTGCAGTTTGCAAAGATAAATTAATAAACATGAATGTGACTACATAGTGCAATAGTACAGTAAATAGACAAGAATGTGATTACATAGTTAGTGTGAAACAGACTATGCCACTCAGAATAAGTGCCTTTTCAGGTGAGATTTAAAGGTGGTGACACTGTCGGAATTGCAAATGTCTGGTGGTAGAGCGTTCCAAAGGTGGGGGGCAGATCGACTGAAAGCTCTTGACCCCATTGTAGTTAAGTTGGCAGATGGGGCAAAGAGCTGGATGGCAGAAGAGTATCGAAGAGTGTTGGAAAGTGTGTAGATGTGAATAAATTCAGGGGGATATGATGGTGCCATGTTGTGAGGGATCTTGAAAGTGAGGAGTAGGATCGCAAAATCAGTGCAGGATTTGACAGGGAGCCAATAAATCTGCTGCAGCGCAGGAGTGATGTGTTCAATAGAGGATGTGCTGGTGATGACAGAAGCTGCTGCGTTCTGGACCAGTTGAAGTTTATGAATAGATTTTCAAGGAAGACCAAAAAGGGAGAGAATTACAGTAGTCCAGATGGATGTAATCAGGGTATTTACAAGGATAGCGGCACAGGTTTGTGAAAGTGAGGGATGGAGACAGTTGGTGTTATGCAGATGGAAGTATGCAGGCTGAGCAACATTATTAATGTGGGGTTCAAAGGAAAGAGTGCTGTCCAGGATGACATCCAGGCTCATTACCTGAGGCGATGGATGAAAATGGAATTGTTGATGGACATGGAGAAAGTAATAATATTAATAATAATAATAAGCCAGGAAGTCAACCAGGCTGGGTTCGGCAGGGTTGAGCCTCAGGGGTGAGAATAGTGCAATAGAGTGGAATAGAGAATAGGCAGGGGTGTGATTATATGATTAGTCTGATAAAGAGTAGGCCACTCGGAATAAGTGTGTTTTCAGGCGAGTGAAAGTGAAGACTGTGTCAGAAGTGCGAATGTCTGGCGAGAGAGAGTTCCAGAGGCTGGGGGTAGATCGGCCGAAAGCTCTTGACCCCCTGGTGGTTAGGTTGGCAGATAGGGCTGTCACGCTTCGGCCTAGGACCCACCTTCCTTAGTCTGTGACCTGGCTGACCTGCTTGATCCACGCCAGGTTTTCCCCTCTGCCCTGCCTCCTGGTTGAATGACAAGTAAGACATCCAGTCCCCAGTTGCTTGCTGCTTCACACCTGATCCCACTCTCCTCGTCAGCCTTGGCTTTAAAGACACACCAGGACTTACAGTCTTCCCAGATTATCGCGTCTGTTTCCAGGAGTTTCCTGCCCAAGTATTGCTACTTCGTGGATTTTTTCAACCTTCTGACCTAAGTCTGTTTTTGTCTGAGATTTTGCCTGACGATCTTGGATACCTTTGCTCTGTCTGCCTATCCGTTGCCAACCTGGTTCTGTTCAACCACTTGAGTCTTGCAAGCCCTTAGTACTGCTGCCTTGGGGCCAATACCAAAAAACTAAAAGACAACCCTTTTCAATGTGGCATCAATTCAAACATTCTGTGGGTATACAAAGCTGGTATTGTCAGTAAGTCATTCCCAGTTCATCATTCAAACAGCCATGAACACACGACGTCACTTAATGGACGAGCATCGCCACCTGGCCCGTGTACCCACCTCTGCCTGTTTTTGACTCCTGGTTTTTGCCTCAACCCTGACTGTACTTCTGCTGTGCCTAACACTTCCTGCCTGTTTATTGACCACTTTTGCCCGTCTTACACCGAAGTTTCGCCTGAGCCCTACCTGTACTTTTTTGGACTTTCTTGTTTGATTTTTTTTCCATGTGGTCTGTGCCTGGCCTGTACTGCCTATGTTGTTTTGAATTGTTATTACATTTCTTAACTATCATTCTGCTCCCGGGTCTGCTTCTGGGTCCAAAATCTTTCCCTCTTTCCCTTAGAATCTTGAAATCAATGCAGGATTTGATAGGGAGCAAATGGAGTTGCTGCAGGGCCTGAGTGATGTGTTCAGTAGAGGGAGTTCTGGTGATCATACGAGCAGCTGCGTTCTGGACCAGTTGGAGTGATTTCCGAGGAAGACCATGGAGGAGAGAATTACAGTAGTCCAGATGAGATGTAATCAGGGTGTATACGAGAATAGCAGTGCAGGTTGGTGTAAGTGAGGGACGGAGGCGGTTGATTTTGCGTAGATGGAAGTATGCAGACCGGGTAACATTATTAATGTGGCCTTCGAAGGTTAAAACCCTTTAGGTGCCAGGTTTTATTTTGAAAAATACTAGATTTTGACATCTAAATTTCAGAAGGCTCTGGCTTGAGAGTGGTTTGAGATAGAGACAAAGTGTAAATGAGACAAATATTGAGAATGACCTAAAGTTTATCTAGGGAGTAAATGTTCCCATCCAATTTGCATATTATGACATCATATGGTGGCAGCCATATTGGATTATGTAATTTCCATCAAATATCTGATATTTTGAAAAAGATGTAGGATAGTATGTGGGCCTGACATGGGCAGCACCATAAATATATGTAATGTAGGAGGCACTGCTCACACACTACTTTCATATATATATGATAATTAATCACTGGAAATTAATATTACACTCGTAAAAGGGGGCACCACCTCCGTGTTTAGTTATCGGAATAATCCGGAGGACATTATTCCAAACACCTAACTGTACCAGTTGGCTTGGACAGTTAGAGTCCATTCAAAATCAATTTATTCAGTCTCAATATTCTGAAGTAGTGACTTCTTTGCACGTATCCATCGGTTCTCCACATTAAAATTAAGTTCCAGACAAAGACAAACGATTATATATGTTTATTGACTAAATAATTTGGAGTAAAATAAATGACATGACAATTTTAGACAGAAATCATCAGTCAGAAAAAGGGACAAAAAATCTGTAGACCTTGAATCATTGCTAAGCTCTCTGTCACCACAATATCAAATTTGCTCATCAAAGGGCTTTATCCATTCCTGATATACTTCCTCATCTCTCAAGTAAGCCCAGCCACCATTACCATCATCATCATCATCATCATCATTTCCAGCCCTGTTCTGCCTTCCCCTGTTGCCTCTACCACGTCCACCTCTCCTATGGACACTGCGACCCCTCCCCCCTCTTCCATTTCGCGAAGGGTTGATAGACTCATCATCATTTAGCCCTATTCAGAACACCCCTGCTGCCCCTACGACACCCATCAGCCCTTCTACGAACACTTCGCCCACGTCTCACCCTGCTATCCCCTCTAGTGTTGGGAGAACAGTTGGACTCGTGTGTGCTTTGTGCTTCGTGAACACTCTTGCGTTGCATAGCTACACCGCTGCCGCGGATGGAGGCTACGTGACCGTCGCGGTAGAAAGAATGAACACTAACGCTGGTCCCAGCGCTATTCTCACCCCCCCCCCCCCCCCCCCCCCCCCCCCCCCCCCCCCCACTTCTACCACATCCATTCGCTCCTCTACTGATACTACCAGTTTGTGTATCATTTCCTTTCCCACCTTTGTTGGGCAAAGGATCGTGTGTTTGTGCTTGTGCATTTTCCTCACTCTGCGCGGAACCGCCATTGCTGTGCAAAGACGCACTGCGACTAGGAAGCTCACTGATCGACCGACCGTCATCTCCCAAAGTTAGATTTTCCCTTTCAGAATCAGTGAATAGGAGCTCAATCACTTCCCTACATGTCAACCTTCTGCTTGCCATTGTCGTTTATTTCGTCTCACTAACTTCTAAATCCAGCAATACCGCTTCAGCAAAATAGCAGTTTGCACAGGACTTCCTTGAACATTTTGCATTGATGCATGATGTATTTAGGTCTAAAGCTAAGGTCTAAGTATGGGATGTTTGCCAACTAGTGGTGGGGAATATGAACGACATGTAACACTATTCGGAGAAAACTGCTGTTTTGTTCAGTACGCAGGGTGTCGCAAATTTGGGACTCTGCCGCCTAAAGGGTTATGGTGCCGTCCAGGATGACACCCAGGCTCCTTACCTAGGGTGATGGTAGGACAATGGAATTGTCGATGGACATGGAGAAGGGGTTGTGCTTTGCTAGGTAGGATGTTGTATAGAGCTGTGGGTGGCAGAGTGGAAGTAGGCTTAGTGGAAAGATAGAGCTGGGTATCGTCAACCTACCAGTGGAACTGAATATGAAATTTCCTGAGAATGTGTCCAAGGGGCAGAAGGTAAGTAGTGAACAGGAGGGGGCCAAGGACATAGCCCTCGGGAACACTACTGGAGACTGGAGAAGAGCCAGATGTTAGGTGCTTGAGTTGAACAAACTGTATGCTACCAGAGAGATTTGATCTTAACCAAGCCAGAGGGGTGTCAGTGATTCCAATGGAGGCTAACCTCTCCAGGAGGATGTCATGAGAGATGGTGTTAAAGGCTGCACCCAGGTCAAGGAGAACCAGAATGGAGAGTAGACCAGAGTCAGATGCCACCAGGAGGTCATTGGTGATTTTCACCAGGGTTATCTCAGTGCTGTGGAGGGGATGAAAACCAGACTAAAATTGTTCATTGAGATTGTTTAACTGAGCTGCAAAAGTTCTTTCTAGTATTTTGGAAAGAAATGACAAGTTTGAGATGGGGCAAAAGTTGTTCAAATCATTCAGATCTGCAAGTGTTTATTGTTATTGCAGCAGTCTTTAGTGATGATGGAACATCACCAGAAGTGAATGAGGAATTAATGATGCCAGTTATTAAAAAGGACAGGGCAGGCAGGCAGACTTTTACCAGGTTGATAGGTAGGGGTCTAACTTGCAGGTGGATGATTTGGATTTATGGTTGAGTCCAGTTATTTCAGAGACAGTTCGTAGTTTGAAGCTGGCAAGCAGTGAGCTGAAGGAAAATATAGACAAAGAGTGTATAGAGGATGCAGAGTTATTTTAAGCAGTCAGTGTCTGATGGATATTTTAAATGTGAGCTGTCAGATATCTTCCTTGAGGTCAGAGGTCTTTTTGTTTCTTAAAGACACTGAGTCTTTAAGCTCATTGTCTTGGATTTTATGGCCCACTGCTAAACAGTTTTGAGGCAACACACACAGCATGAAGCTGTAGTGTGAAACAAATCCATTACACGGTTTTAAACATCAACGTTGGAAAGTCAAGTGAGCAAAGTACTGTTGTCATTTCTTATCAGAGTGCACAGGCATTTTGATACGAGAGCTCCTCGTTCTCAAACGATCATGCTAACGGTCAACATAACAATGCAGTTCATGGCAAATACATAGCTGCAACTACATGATTATGTGTACTTTTAGACAACACGACAGTTAGCGGCTAACAGCTAAAGCCAGCTAGCCAAGAACGAGTGACTAACTGAACGAGAATGACAGGAGAGGAATCATAACCGAACGAGAACGAGAGCCACAAACGATATGAAATGTTTTTTGTTTTTTTTTCATGGAAACGGTTCTCATTGGCTAAAATTCGATGACAGTGTCCTAGACCCAGCATACGATTGGCTGGCTCTCAGTCCTCCTCACCACTCTGATAACTAAACAGTGAACAACACAGCGACTGGTCTGTGAGAACGAACGAACGAACGAGAGAGAAGTGAAACGGGGAATCAGGTCAGTTCGTTCGCGTTAAAGAGTCGTTTGAACCATCACTAATGTGAAGATGCAACACAAAATGAAGGTGGTGGCTGCTGTCGAAAAATGAAAAAAATATTTGTTCTGTGCAGCAAAATTGTTATCCTGGAGACAGCCAGTCTTTTCTGGTTGTCAAAACTGACACCTTTATGGGGCACACACACATCATTTTACATTTTACTTTAAATCTGGTAAAGGAAAGGTGAAATAAAACATTCACTTACAGGAAGATTCTCTGCTGCTGATCATATCTACATTTTATGAACATCACATGATGATAAACACAATACAGACAAGTGTTTGTATCAAGAAAAAAATGTCTGCCTCGGTCAAAGTTGATTAACCAGCCATATTTGGCTACCATACTAGATGTCGAGGAGATATATTTCTGTCATCATTTTTTTTCCTGCAGTTAAGACAGGTTTCAGTTTTGGTATTCTAAATACAACACTGTGGAAACACTGTCTTTATATTTTGAAAGTCGATTTGTACTTATCAACCAACCATTGACTACCAGCTGAGAGGAGCAGAAAACAGGAATGTCTTAGCTTCATTTCCCACATTAATTTATGCTGTTCATTATTGGAAGGCGGGTCAGCTCAATTTATATGAATTTCTGACGTTATATTACCTAGAGATGCACCGATCAGGATTTTTGGGGCCGATCACCGATCACCAAAAGCAGTATCTGCCGATCCCGATATTGCCGATCACCGATCACAGTGTCAAATCCATAAATTCTTCTATATTGTTGTCTTGTGTAACTTTCATATATTTAATTAATGATTTTTCTTACACAACATTGACATTGTATTATTAAGTATAAAAATTAGGAGATGAGAAAGTATCATAAATTGACAACCGTTTTATTGCAGGCTGAGGCAATATGCAATATTTCACACTCTAGAGACTCTCATAGAGACAACTTGGACTCAGCTTACATAGAGTAACTGTAGCTTACTAGTGGGAATGCATGCAGTCAGGTAGGGAATTTTGTCATTTTAGGGGCAAGTCCATTTGGCCTGGTTTTCAGGGGCACCAAGGCCACATGATAGGGCACAAAGGCCACTGAGAAAATGTGTTGATTTACCTTTCAGACTGATACCATGACATCCTAATTTATAATTAGACATGGATTATGTATTAAAACATTTTTTAAATACCAATATCAAGTTAATGTTACATTACAAAACAGTTTTTTTAAGTAGGGTTAGGGTGAGGTGAGTTTTGTGACACTACACTGAATATTAGTGTTATTGAATATTTCTCCAAAATAGAAATTCCCCAAAATTATGGCAAAGCACATTTTTCCCAAACAAAAAATCTGTAGAATAACCAGCAGGAGACCACTGATGTGTGGAATGATTTTGGTGACACTACACTCTGAATAATAGTGAAGTTACTGAATATTTTTTGTAGTGTCTCTTTTCAGTGTTGCACTTTGTAGACGGTCCCTGCGCCCTCGTCTCACAGACGGCTGATCATACAGACCAGAGTTAATGTCCAGACGCTCGTTTTGATTAACATAGGGTTGTAGCTCGTTGTCTACCTTACTACGGTAGGAAAGAGTCAGTTGTGTTTTAACAAGGTTTCACTTATGAGTTATTGATCCGGGAAGTTTGAATCTGTGAATATATTTCCAACTTTACCGGACTAAATCCTACCACATAAGTCAGTTACGTATCATGTCAAAACCGGCTGCGCTCGCTCGCTGTGCTGTAAGTTTCGTTGTTCAGTTTTGAGAAGCTGCTGCTGTGTGAGAGGCTTTCACGTGAGATCATCGTGATGATGAGACTCCACCTGCGCGAACTGCGGACTCACTGAAGTTACTGTGAGTGACTACTGTGCACTCGGGTGGCTGTAATTAAAGGCAAGCCCGCTACGCTGACATTACTTTACCATAGCATCTGTGTAAGCTAACACAAACCAGCAAAGGCTAACCAATTAGAGGTGGAGTAGTATGGGTCTAATGAGAATTATTCTTGAGCAGTGTGATTGCAACCTCTTCTGTTCAAACAATACAATGACAAGGAGCAATAGTAGAATGCATTGAACTTATTTTCCTCTGTCAGATCCATGAATGTTACAAGCAAAATAGCCATATGATAGGTTGGTAGAGTCCCATAACGGTATTGCAACATTTTTTTTACCCTGCTATTACAGTTCTCTCTCCTGTGACAGAATGCACCAACATAACTACATTTCAGCTGGTTGTCAAATAAGTCAGTCACAGCTTCAGTGAAATCTTTCACTACCAAATCCAAGGTGAACGCAAAACATGGATAATGAGTCCAGCCTGCTTTCCAGACTACTGTGATGATGCTAGAAGCATTCCTGGTGTGTTACCTTTTCTGCAACTACTCCAGTGATGTCAGAGTCATGGGCTAATTTCTGTAGTCTGCACATATCCTGTCAGCAGGGCTTTTGACAGGATGTTGATGCTGGTAATGTGTCCTTGACCTAGGGGGATGCAGGGCATAGCCCTTTGTCAAAGTTTTTAAAGAATAATGGTGCTAATGTGGCCGGGCCCAACCGCCAATTCAGGGCCCTGTCTAAGATCAATAAAATTTAACTTTAAAACCGACAACGCCACCTAGGTATAACAGCCTAGGACTCTTTTTAAAAACACAGGTTCTTTAAAATCAGGGGGGAGCAGAGTTAAAAGACCATCAGGAGAGTTTCATTAAAGAAGATTTATTACAATAAAAGATGGCACCATTTAAAATACTCAAACTTAAGAAAAGTCTCTGTTGCGGTGATGCCTGATCAGTCTATTGTCCACAACATACGGCATCCCTGGTGTCACGGTCCCCGCTGCCCTCGGTGTCCCCGGCGCTACCGTTCTCAGCGTCCGCTGTCCCGGCATTGACGTCCTCGGTGTCATGGCGCCCGCCCCGGCGTCCCCGGCGCTAACCTTCTCGGTGTCCGCTGTCCTGGCATTGACGTCCTCGGTGTCATGGCGCCTGCCCCAGCGTCCCCAGCGCTAACCTTCTCGGCGTCCGCCGTCCTGGCGTTGACGTCCTCGGTATTCTGGCGCCCGCCGTCTCGGGCGTCCAAGGCGCTCACCGCCGTCTGCCGTCCTAGCGTTTTTGTCCTCGGTATTCTGGCGCCTGGCGTCCTCTCCTATCCGACCCGTCTCTCCCATGCCGTCTGTTACCGGGCCCTTTTGTCTGTATCCGCTGCACACCTGCCGCTCACCTGGTTAATGGGCTACGCTGCGTTGGGGGCATGACTCTCCACAAAATAGTCCATATATAAACTTAATGCAAAATATAAAAGAAAACACATAAGCATGCAGGTTAAAACACCACAAATGATCGTGCATGAAAACAACATCTCAAAACAACGTGCAGTGGACTATTACTGACCCTGTCACACTAACACATTGAGTTCACTGCCAAGCTGAAGCTACACATTGTATATACTTTCAAAATCCGGTCTCCCTGATATTCAAGAAATTGTCCATTAGATAAGCAGTTTGGGTTTTTTTCTATCTCTTTGTTGGTACTAGGTAAACATTTTGGGTGACTCATCAACTCTGATCAACTGGTCCTTCGTATGACAGAGCCTTCCGGGGGAGAGCTTACCCCTCCAGGCTGAGTCACTGTGACCTGGCCTCTGGATTCTGAGGATACAGAGACAAAAACATAAAGCAGCGTCATGGTTTCTGCAGATTCATTTCAGAGGGACAGATCTTCATAGAGGGGAGAAGTTTGATTCTCTGTACTAAACCTGTGAAGCTGCACCTGAGAGTCCAGATGATGTTGGAGATCGAAGTCATGTTTTTGATGAAGAGGATTTCTGTGTCTTCTCTTGTCACAAGGACAGCTGTCAGTCATCCAGTGTTTGAGTCTTAGGACTATAAACTCTCCCAGAGCACTGGAGTATGGTGCTGCTGATGCAAAGTGGCTCTCTATGGAAATGATCTGACTTGCTCCATCAAGGGGCAAAATACAGGTACAAATATTCTCATGTTGCTGTGGATCAATCACTTTATCACTGGAGCGATTGGGACATTTAAAGTTACAGTATTCTAAACAAGAAAAGTGGACGAGGACGAGATAAGATAATACTTAATTGATCCCTCACCAGGGAAATTCACGTGTCACAGCAGTTTACAGATTGAGTTAAAGATAGGAAAATTGAAACACGATAAAGGCAAAGCAAAGATCAACTACATAATTGATTAACAGAAATAAAGAATGAAATACTACTGTTGATAAAAAATAAAAAGATTGTGTACGCTCACATACAAATATGACCATGGTGGAGTTCAAATTTGGTCAATGTTGGTCAAATGGCATACCAAGATTCTTAGCGGTGGTCTTGATATTCTTGGGGAGGGGCAGGTTATAATGACTGACCTTCTTAATAAAGAAATATGGCTTATCACATAGAAATATGTCACACCTTTTATAGAGCAGCTCACAAACTGCCGTAAACAGAGCAGTTTATGAGCCAGACCAGAAAAGACAGAGATTTATTTTTTGCCCACAACTCAGTGAGGTCTAAGGTTATTACGGCATCTATAGACTGTTTATTGCTAATGACTTACAACCTGTCTACTTTTGAACGTACTGCTGTATACATTGTATACATTAGCTGTATTCTGTGGCTGCTGGTAGTACTGAATGATGTTAACTGTCATTGTCTACTAAAATTATTTACTGAATTGAACCATACTGCACACAGCTTTCTGTCTACTGACAGTTATACATTGATTATTGCTAGGATGAAAAGGACACCGACAGCCAATCACATTAATTCAGATAGGTCCAATGCAGACAGATCAAGCTCAGAGAAATACTACACATAAAGAACCAGAAAACAGGATAGTTGTAACAGGTGTGATTTTTATACACTAAGGTATCAGCGGATTAATATAAAGATATACATAATAGTAAGACCAATACATAGGATTCCCTGGTCTTTTATTAAATATCTATTTGAAGGTAAAACATGCCACTTTAATAGAAATGGCTTACTCTAATAAAATACAAAATGAATATTTACATGGCACAAAGAATTGTATGTGATTGCATCATACTAAAACTAACCAAAATTAAATCAAATCGTTCCATAATAAAAAGTCCCTGAATCGTTTCCTAGTCCATGTGTCTGGATATATGTCGAACCGCACAGGACGAGATGCACACCTCTGATCCTTTGTGAGTTGCCCTCCAAAATTGTGTGACTACTAAAGCAAAGCATTTTTGTGATCCATACTGAATTTACTTCCAATAGCTTTTAATAATACAAAAAAATGGAAGAGATTTGGCAAGTCAATTGGAAGGTTACATATGCCAGCAAATATCTCAGCTGTGCAAAGAACCAACAGGAAAAGGAAAGTGAGCCTGTAGCAGCATACATGTAGTGAATTAATACAGCTTTAGCATAGTATTGCTCTCTATTAACAAAAAAATAGACTTGTAACCAACATCCTCCTGTTATATGCAATGAGCACTATAATTCGTCAGACAAACTAACCCAAAACATTTTGCTGTACTGAAATCACAACAAATTCTAAAATATATGGGGTGTCCTAAAAAAATGTATACACACTTTAAATAATTGTAAAGGTGGTGTTTATTGAAATTCATTTAATTTTCAAAGTGTAACAGAATTTACAAACATAATTTTATTGTTTTGTCACCGCCTGTTCTCAAACTGACGTCCGTTCTGGTCCAGACACTGCTGACAACGCGAAGCAATGGAATTGCACAAATCACGAAACAATTCCCTTGGTTTTTGCGTGCATTCATGTTCACTGGCTGCTCTCCATTCAGCGACTGTTGCAGGTCTCGTAGCGTAGGACATTCTGAACAGTTCCATCAGCTTCAAACTTATCTCCAATTCGAGTGACAGTAACTCGCGCTGGTGGTTCTTTTTGAAACTCCCTCCTAAATTGTCTTTGCACTTCAACTGCGTTTTCATACTTCCAGTAGCATTTAAGAATGAATTATCAGTTCATTATCAGTTAGCCTTTAGAAATGCTAACTGACACACACACACACTACCACGCCACCACCAATCTGTGTAATTTGTGTATTTTAAACAATCGTTATTTAACACACAGGGAAGTTAAATCTAGTGTGTGTGAATCTGTGTGTGTGTGTGTGTGTGTGAATCTGTGTGACTGTGTGTGTGTGTGTGTGTGTGTGTGCGTGCATGCGTGTTGTGAAAGGTGGAAGCCAGCAGTCTCCTCAGGGATGCTTTGTGGAAACCTGCCATTCGATCATAAAGTGTTGCTGTGCACCAAGTGGCCCTGCCATATTGTATTTAATAGTTTCCGCTGAGCATGTGGGATCCCATAGGCTAAATGCCGTTTCACACCAAGTGCGAATTTCCGTGTGGATTATTCGCACAGAAATGTATAAAAAATGATTTCATGGGTTATAATGGGAGCTTGCACATCATGGCGGAACTTTCGTGCGACAAAAAAAAATCCGGAACCACTTTGTCGTCTGCGGAATTCCGTCAGCGAAACTACACGCTTGACCAATGAAATCGTTTGCTTTGTAGACGGGAAGTGACATCATACAAAGCAAACGATTTATCTGATAAAATGAGCTACGGTTTAATCATTCTGGCGTCCCAGCTAGAGCTTAGGTCTGCCCCGACCCGAGCATGTTGTGTCCGAGCCCGGCCCGACACATTAACTGTAATTATGAGCCCAAGCCCGATTTAAACCCAACATTTTTTTAATACATGGGCTGTTATAAATGATATTCTCAACTACAATTCCGTGTTGTGTGAACTACAGAAAGCTGTTTTGAATTATCTTAATGAATAATGCAACAAGTGCCGCACTTCATGCACTCGACACAGCCGACACATGTTGTCACTGCCCACGACTTGTTTAAAATTGTTCCATACCTCCGACTTTCCTCCAAACTTGCTCAAAGTTAATTCTCCTGGTTTTATTTTTTTCATTACATCTTCAAGCTCCATGTTGCACTTAAAGGTCCCATATTATGCAAAATACACCTTAGAGCGGTTTTCTATCAATAATATGCATCCCCGGCCTGTCTACAATCCCCCCCTGGTATGAAAAAAGTTCATCCTCTCCCTTTTTTGCTTTCTCCGCCTTTAGAAAATGTGTGCTTATCCAGGCCAGTTGAAGATAGTCTGTCGGTGACGTCACCGACAGATTAGACCCTAGGTTGGTGGCACTGCCCCAGGTGAAGGTTTGCCACACCCGAAGGAATTATCTAAACGGCGCCATTTTTTTCCGCTTGGTTAGAAAATGGCGAATGTACGACCGGGAAGAAGCGGTTGCTCTGTCGTTGGCTGCACTAACGAGCACCAGAGTCTTTTTAAACCTCCCTCATCGGAGGTCTTGAGGACTCAATGGATGGATTTTAATTTTAATGGGAATGTACCCACAGCAGTTCCCAAAGTGCTGTATGTGTGTGCTCACCAGACAGCAGTGTTTCACAACGTTGTCGCTCGGAGCTAGACACGCAATTGCTCTGTTGTTGGTGTATAAATCAACAGAAGTGCCTATATTCTGTCCCAGCTACAGAACAACAGAAGAGACAGTGGTCGTGTTTCATTTTTAATGACAACGTGCCGGCTGCGGTTCGTGTTAGCTTGTATGTGTGTGCTAACCACCTCACGTCGGACTGCTTCAGTAACGAGAGTCAATACAAAGCTGGCTTTGCCTCGACACTGACCCTCCTAAAAGGATCAGTCTCAACCATACTGGACCCAGCAACTGCACCCGAGCCAGCAATAAGTGTCGCCGCGGTTTGATAGCATTTACAGTTGCCGACGAGTATGGTGAAGTCAGCTTGAAACTGGTTAACTAGTTAGCTCCACTTCGGTCCGCTATGCAATGGCGTTTGAAGCAAGTTTAATGTTAATAATATTACGAGGGAGCTTTGTTGTCACAGTAGAAAGTCTGGAAACATGTGCAGACTGGAGACAGAGACGATGCGAACAGTGTATAACATTTTGGAGACTGTGCTGGAGACAAACACAGCTTTCGCTAGCTGTTAGCCATTAGCTACATGGCAGTAGCTGTAACAACACATACAAACAAACTAATATTATCCAGCCAAACTAACCATTCTGAAACGTCCTGCTGCAGCCGCAGAGTCTGTACTTCTTCCGGAAGTGGGTCAAACTGGTTCGGTTGAACAAAAAAATCTCTGCGAGCTATAGTGTTACTTCCACCGTAAACATTAGCGCATGCTACCGTTAGCATAAGGGGCTTCCCCTACCTGAGAGTGACGTAGCAGGCAAGGCTCCCCAAGTAGGCATTGACAGACGCAGCTCATTAGCATTTCAAGGTGCAGGCACAGAAACAGAGTGCTGTGAACAGAGCTCAGTAGAGCGACTTTTAGACAGCTGAAGTTCAGGACCATGGATGTGTTTGGGGCAATACATATCGAATACAGATTTGTTGGACCTCTGACAGCTGTGTGAAATTGATGAAAAACAGTATAATATGGGACCTTTAAGCTACACAATCAGTGATGCCGGTAACACGTTACTCTAATCTGACCACTTTTTGGCAGTAACGAATAATCGCGTTAATATTTCTCAGATTAAAGTTACTTAGGGGAGACCAGGTATGGTTGTAACACATTTTTCTTCAGCACCTAAAACTACCATTTTTTTAAAAGCTACATTTCTGAAACTTTTAGGCAAAGTACCCACATCTGTCTACTACAAGTGGCAACCATTTAAATCTCCTCAACTATATCACAGAATTTGTGAGATTATGACAAATACAGAATGTACCTGGGGTAGGTTGTAACATCTATCGGGGTAGGTTGTAATAGGTAGACAAAATGCAGAAAAAACAATGGAACTCCATTTGATATGAATTTATTGCATAAACATAACATAAACATAATGTTTCAAACATAAACATAATGTTTTAAAAAAAACAATTCACAATGGTGATGAATAAAATTGGACAGACCTGGAGTGCAGTGTACCACAGAACATTTTTTTTTTTTTTTTTTTTAGAGAACGTGGCGTTTGGTAGCACCGAGCAAATTAGATGCATCCTTAATCTGACTCACAGTAGTGACAAATAAAACTGGGCAGACCTGGAGTGCATGCTTGGTGGGCCCAAAAGCTGCACAAGACACACTTTACCCAAACCTCTTTGGGTTTGGAATTACGGAAGGTTTCCATGCAAACCACACAAAAATCTTCTTCCTCCTCTGACAAGGAGCTCTCAGCCTCCACCAATTTCTTGGCTGTTTTTTTTACCTTCCTCTGCTTTCCTTTTGCACTCCCCAAGATTTTCTTTCTGACGTTTTTCCCTTTTCGCCGGTCCTCCTCTTCCAATCGCAGCTTAACTGGTGTATCAGTTAGGACTTCTGAGCGCCTCTTCGCTTCCCTTGCCGCTTTCCTTTCTTGGGCCTGCCTTTGGATGTGGCCGAATGAGTGATGGACTGAACTGACCTGGGATTGACTGAGAGGTGCTCAGCATCTCTGGAGGAGGAGCAGAGCTGGGTGGAAGGTGAGCAGGCAAGGAGCCGGGTGGAAGGTGAGTGTCTGAAATCAGAATCAGAATATTTTATAATTATCCAAAATTGACAATTCAGTTTGATAGTTCTCAATCAAAAATACATTTAAGTACAATAAACGGCAATATAGAAGATAATACTATACATAGCAGCAATCAAAACATTCATTCAATAAATCCAACCTGTCAGTGGAGTGCCTAAGGAGCCCGGCGGCAGGTAAGCAGGTGAGGAGCCTGGCGGCAGGTGAGCAGGTGAGGAGCCTGGCGGTAGGTGAGCAGGTGAGGACCCTTGCGGCAGGTGAGCAGGTGAGGACCCCGGCGGCAGGTGAGCAGGTGAGGAGCCTGGCGGCATGTGAGCAGGTGAGGACCCCTGCGGCAGGTGAGCAGGTGAGGAGCCCGGCGGCAGGTGAGCAGGTGAGGAGCCTGGCGGCAGGTGAGCAGGTGAGGACCCCGGCGGCTGGTGAGCAGGTGAGGAGCCCGGCGGCAGGTGAGCAGGTGAAGACCCCGGCGGCAGGTGAGCAGGTGAGGACCCCGGTGGCAGGTGAGCAGGTGAGGACCCCGGCGGCTGGTGAGCAGGTGAGGACCCCTGCGGCAGGTGAGCAGGTGAGGACCCCGACGACAGGTGAACCTCAGATGGGTCAGGACGATGGTAAGGCCATATGCCTGGGCACTGGAAGCCTGCCTGAATGTTTCTTTGTGTTGCAGCTGTGGGTAGAGCGGTCCTCACAATCCCTGGAATGTCGTAAATTGTCATTGGTTTACCTGGATTCATCCTCATCCAGTCATCACTAGCCGCGTTGACCATCTTCTTAAGTGGACCAAACACACTACGATCGAGTGGCTGGAGCTTATGGCTGCAATGTGGTGGGAAGGTAAGAAGAACAATGCCCTGACCTTTGCAAAAATCGACGGCTCTCACAGAGATGTGCGAGGAGTGATTATCTAGCAGGAGCAACACCTTTTTCTCTGGACTGACCTTCGTGTGTTTCACAAAGTGACCAAGAAATGATAAGAAATCCTCCTCTTGCATCCAGCCTGACTTATTGGCACTCCCTGCACTTCCCAGTGGCCCACTCTGTATAAAGTGTGCCTTGAAATTCTTTCGGGGGAACACAAAGAATGGAGGATTGGAATTCCCCAGAGATTGCACAGCTTGACTCCCCGGCGCGCTACCACTCTGGATGGTGCCTGCACTGTGGTGATGCCTGTTTCGTCCATATTCCAAATGTCGGCACCATCAAAGTGGTTCTTCTTGATTACCTCCCCCAGGCGACTGAAGAAGACCTCAACATTTGCTCTATTGAAGGAGGTGGCCCTTGAAAGGCTTGTTGCCTGTGGACTCCTAATGGAGAGTCTGGGGTGCCGCTTCAGAAAACTGGTGAACCAGTCAGACCCGCCATCTGCTTCTCATCCCAGGTTGCAGGACGCTTTATTTGGAAAGCTACAGCCAGCTGATATGCAAACTTTTTGACCTATACAAAAGTATAACAGGAAGTCTGAGTTAGAACACACATTTCACTTGCGCTAAAGCGTTAATTTTGACAGCGCTAGTATTTATTTAACTTTTCACTGCTTTTATGAAAATGTATTTATCATTCACAAACATTAAATTGAGTTTGCATGAAAGGTCTAATACAAATTAAGAGGTCTTGACTCTTGCCTATTCTACCCTGTTTTCAGCCATCATGCTTACCTCGCGTGGAGTTAGCCCAAAGTATATATCAGCTGCCTGGCTAATGTAATCTGCCAACACCTCCTCCTGCTCTCTGTTGAATACTCTCTGCGGACTGGCATATCCTACCCGAGGAAGGTCCTGTGATCCCTGGTCTTTCAGTTGTTTGTACTTTTTCCAATATCTGTTAAGTGTAACATGGCAGATACCATGTTTTCTTGTCACTGCCCTGACAGATGTTCTCTCACTTATCTCCTTTGCTGCGGTTTCTAGTACATTGGCATCCACTCTACGGTCACTTTTCCTCACCCATGTTCAAGGCATTCTGCAGAATTTTTAAAATCACAAAAAAATCTTATTTGTATGTAAGGGGATGGTTGTAACACGTTCAAAACACGTTCAAAACACTTGTTACAACCCACCCCACCCCTGTCATCCATTGTTTAGCTAGCTGTATTAGCATGGTGCTTTGACATTAGCAAGTAAGGGCTACACCATTCTTTACTAGAGAAACTGTAGTTTGACGTGATATAACTCATACAACGTGATCTACAACGGGAAAAGCACTGGAAAAAAAAATAACCCCCCAAAAAAAGTTACTTCCTTACCTCAGAACTTGATTTTTTCTCGTAAGTCTGGGGAAAATGGCGCCAACGTGTTGAAAATCACTGTGTGTGATCGTAAAGGACGTCTGAGGAGACTGAAACTGTCACATGACTCGTATCTTATCCCTGATTGGTGGAATTGTTGATGTTACAACCCCCCCTGTGTTTCAACCATACCCGGTCTCCCTTCAAGTCACTGTGCGTTACTATTATTTTTGTCATTTTCCTCAGTAAAAATATTAGTTTTTGCTTTCTTCTTGCGTCTTGGGGAGTGATGTCACGTGTGCGACAATCACGTTTTCAGCATGAGGAAAACTCACGTGTACACCACGCAGCGACACAAACGTAAACAACAATGGAGGGAGGAGAAAGATGCGCTTTTTCTAGCTGGAAATACAGACATTTGAGTTATTAACACACAAATGCTTGATCAAGGGCCCAGCCAATTGCTAGAAGAAGAGCTTGAGCACTCCTGTCAGATAATGAACTGCGACTTTTTTTCGTTTGGTGCGAAATTAATGCGAACATTTTGCATCGGACTCAGTGTGCATGCTTTACATGCGGAACATTGCTGCACGGATATTCCGCAAATCCGTGCCGCATTTTCGTATCGCATCAGTGTGAAACGGCTTTAAGGCTATCAGTAAAGTGACCTTTGAGTTGTCATGGTTACCGCCCAGCAAGCCATGACCATAATAAGTGTTGTGTGTAGTTGGGAATATATATATATATATATACATATATATATATATATATATATATACATATATATATACATATATATATACATATACATATATATATATATATATATATATATATATATATATATATATATATATATCAGGGGCGGCTGGTGACTGAAAAAATTGGGGAGGACAGGAGGAAAACCAGTCCACGGTGTCGTGTTATTTTATACAAGTCAACTACTTATGCCTACTTTCTTATATTCAATGAAAATTAAGCAATAAAACAATGACTTACAAGACTTCTTTAAAAAAACATTTTATTAAATGGCTAATATACAAGACAAAAAAAATACCAATGTGTGCCCCTACCGTGAATCGTTCCCCGGTCGTCTGTGTGGCAGGTACCTGCTCTATCCACTGCGTTAACATTATGTCCTCTATCGAGATGAACGAAACGAAACCTATGAATTATCTTTCTGACTGCTTCGCTCTGATTTCTCTGGACAGTTTTTTTTCTTTCAGAAATGTGCTTATATTTCCTTTGAAACCGATTCCAATATCGCTGAAAACTCCATATTTCTTGTCCGAGCATGACTGGCAGTGAAAGCTGTAAAATACATAAAAGTATTTTTTGTTTACGGTTGTATAAATGTGAGAATGAAATTTGGGAACTGTTATTGGACCAACCTGCTGTCAATCTTGTATTGTGGTTGCTGATTGGTAAGGGAGGACGTCCTCCCTTAGCGCGTCATTTTACATGTCTAAGCCAATTATAGATCAGCATGAAAAAATCCTGAATGCATTAGGCGAGTTCAAGATCATGCAGTGCCGCGCAGTGCTGCGCAGCGCTGCATAAATCGTGATGCATGCTGGTTAAAATGTGTCCACGATGACCTGGATGGGAGTGGTTTCTGCTCCGCATCTGATGTCACATGACCTTAAGTTATCGCGGGAGCGAGGCTGCTGCAGAGCATTCGCGCAGTTGCTCTCCAGGTACTGCGCGACCCCAGACCCACCTTCATGACGTCAGGACTTTGCCCTAATTGGCTCTCATCTACGCTGACGTATATGACGTGTGTTTCGATGAATTTCCATATCCATAAGGCCTCTGCCTCTTTTCTACTCAAATATCAAATACTTTCAGATAAGTAGCAGCCGTGTGGCTGCACCTATGGGATAGTCACCATGAATAAACCTATAAAATCCTTCATGTAACGCAACAACCCTGAAAGATGTCGTCAATAAACTGCCCAGTTCTGTCAGCTTAGGGTGATGATGGAGAAGTGGTTAACTGCTGTGTCCAGTGTTATCTGTACTGTCCACTCTTATTAATTAACCCTTTCTGTTCCCGTCACATGAACAATACAAAGAATTATCCTGAGCTATTCTGCGTGTGATGAGATGGCGCAGCGGGACAAGGCATCTGATTCAGTCATTTGTTCTGATTATTGTATTTCATTCATTCAGTGAAATGTATTTAATTCATTGTGAAAAATGTTGCTATGAGAAAATGCATCATCTTATGTGTCTATAGTTATGCTTATTTGTTAAATGTAGTCAGCAAATTCCCCTCAGCTGTGATTTAATCATGATGCATCTAAGCACAGTTGTCATCATAATAATGAATAACTGTTGTAATTGTATTGTTATTGTGCAAGACTTATAACTTAACTTAACTTAACTTAAGACTATAATGTACCAGATAGACAAAGTTCAAATGTATTTAATGGTGACATTACAAGGAAAACAGAACATGATCATTTACAGTAAGACAACATTTAGGCTCTTCATCTACTCTTGATGCGCCACTGTGTGACCGTTTGAAGTGAAGTAATTACAAAGTATCCAAATTTGAAGTTGTTATTGTGACAAAGCTGTCACATTCTGTTGTCTCTAAATATGAACTGTATATATATATATATATATATATATGTATATATATATATATATATGTATATATATATATGTGTATATATATATATATATACATATATATATATCAGATGAATACATCCTCTGCAAAAATACATATACATATATATATATATATATATATAAACTCTTTAATGTCAAAGTGAATGTCACAATTTTGAGAAAAGGTGAAAACCCAAATGCAGAAACACACAGGTCATTGTCCTGCTGGAAAATAAGTCTTCTCCCTATTCGCAGTTCTCTTGCAGACTGAATCAGGTTGTCCGCCGGGATATTTTCCGATATTTTGCTGAATTCATTTTAGCTCGCTGTTGTCAGCCTCGCTGACCTGAGGGAGACCGCTGAGGAAGCTGCTGTGCACATCTGGATTATGTGTCCACTCACTCTTAAAAAATTTTCTGTAAAACTCGGCAGCATACTTCCTAATCTCAGATGAGTCTGAGACTTGGGAGCCGCTACCCGTTCGTAAAGAATGAATGGTCTTCCTTTGTCCATTTTTCCGCTCCAGCCCAAAGAAGAAGCGAGATGGGGCGTCCATCTGTGTGATGTTCATGAACCTAGACCTGACCAGAGCCCCCTGTGCTGAGATGCCCAGCAGGTTGGCTATGGCCGACTTTTTTGACTTGAGGGAGTCTAAAAGCCCTCGATTTGCTGTGGAGTCTGCTAAAGTCTGCAGCTCCACCACCTGCGACTCCAGATCTTTCATGGACCGGGTTAAGTCTGTAGTGACACCACGAGTGAACTGCTGGCAGAGCTGCTTTATCTGGGTCTTACCAAAGTCCCAGCACTGTTGTATGTTAGTGAAGGCAGGCCTGCTCTCTCTGTGGGACTCCCAAAAAAACTTAAAAGCAGTTCTAAAAGCCTGGTCATCTAAAAGGGCTGTGTTAAAATGCCAATAGGCGCTCTTTAAACGGATGTTTTTGATAAAAACATGACAGGAGACTAAAGAATGATCACTAAAACCCACAGGCTGAATACAACACCTCTTAAAAATATTTAAATGGTGTTTAAAACAATAAAAGCGGTCCAGTCTGGCCAGAGATAAAACCCCCTCCCTGCTGTGGCTCCAGGTGTACTGTCTGTGCTGACTGTTAAAAACCCTCCACACATCACTCAGCTCCTGGTTCTCCATCAGCTGTCTGAGTGTGTGAGATGACAGAGGGTGTGGCTCAGGATGGTTCCTGTCTAGGGTTGGATCCTCTGTGCAGTTAAAATCCCCCCCTAAAAACATAAAACCATCATCCTCACAGTTCTTAACACAGTCACTTAAAATGTTTAAAAAAGCTACCCTGTCCACTGGGTTAGTGGGAGTGTAGACATCTAAAAACACAAGTTTTACGTTTTCAAAGACAGCTTTAACTTTCAATAAAACACCTGGAACGACTTCATCAACAGTAAAAGAAAAAGGTAAAAAGCTCTGAGCAAATAAAATCCCCACTCCTCCACTCAGACTGGACCTGTGACTTACAACCACCTCCCCTTTAAAAGCCCTTTTCCAGTCACTTTCATTGTCTACAGTGCTGTGAGTTTCTTGAACAAACATGACATCAATTCTTTTAGTCTCCATCAGTTTAAAAAGAGCGGCTCGTTTAAGATCAGACCTGGCACCGTTCAGGTTTAAGGTGCTGATATTAAAATCACACATTGATAAAAAATGAACAGCAGTAAGAAGAGCAGTCAGTAAAAGGTAAAAACATCTAACAATCATCTTCATCATTGATGATTTGAGCTCTTACCTTCAGTATTAACTTTTTTAATCTGAATATTTCTTGCTCTGTTAAAACTTCCTCTCCATAGCTCTTCCTGGTGAGCGGCCTGGCTGAACTAATAAATAACTGTAGGTCAGGAAAGAACTCACCTACATTAGGCAGCCTGGCTCCTTTAGTTTGCTCCAGGAAGGCTTTGATTTTCTCCGGAGAGTAGTTACACTGAGAGTCCAGCTGAGTCAGGAGAAAATCACTCTCTGACTCAGTGGACCTCTGGGAACTCGTTTTCTTTACTTTGCTGTTCATTTTTTCAGATTCAATGTTCTTTCTTTTCTGCGACATTTTGAGGAGATCGTCATCTGACATATCCTCCTCCATCATTTGTTGCACCATGTCACTCTTCTCAGTCAAAGGAGCCGCAGCAGCAGCACCGGGCGGATCTCCCCCCAGAGCCGCAGCAGCAGCACCGGGCGGATCTCCCCCCGCAGCAGCCCGCTGCGCTCCACAGTCCCTCGGGCAGGAGCGGACCAGGTGCCCCTCGCCCCCACAACCAAAACATTTCATTGTCTCGGAAGAAACGAAGATCACATAATTAAAACCATCAACTTTAAAAGAGAAAGACAGGCTCAGATCAGTGTTTCTTTCTTTTAGGATCATGTACACCTGTCTCCTATGACACACAACATGTTTCAGTTTCGGAGATTTACACCCCAGCGAAACCATCCTGATTGGTGACACAAGTTGTCCGTATCTAGACAGCTCCCTCCCCAGCAATTCGTTCTTGATGAATGGGGGGGCATTTGAGCTCATAATTTTTGTGGCTGGGTTGACGAGAGGGGAGATGGGAGTGAAAGTGTCTCTGATAACCACTCCCCTCTCCACCACCTCGCCAACCTTAGCCGTACTGTCCAAAAACAATACTATGGCCCCGTTCATTCGCGAGGCAGACCTCACACTGTCACACCCGACCACCTCTCCCACAGCCAGCCCGGCCTCCTCCACTGAGCACTGCACTGCGGGGAAAAGCTTAATCGCATGTCTGCGAGTTAGTTTTTCGAACTCCGCAGGTGCTGCCTCCGCCACCGGCATTGTGCCACACAGAGCACGCTGCCCCTCACAAACAATTACACACACACACACAAAAACAGCCCTTATAACAACAAAGGATAAAATAAAAACTCATAAACACACTCACACCGACGAAAAAGAAAAAAGTTTTTCTCAAACTTACGAAAAATTGAAACAAAAACCACACGCTCTCAGCTCCTTACTCACACACCACCTCACACACACACAGAGAGAGAGAGAGAGAGAGAGAGAGAGAGAGAGGGACCACGAGTTAACGGAAGCTTGAAATTTCAGGTCACCGCCATTTCTTCGCGTCCACAGGAGCAGGTCAGGACGATGGTAAGGCCATATGCCTGGGCACTGGAAGCCTGCCTGAATGTTTCTTTGTGTTGCAGCTGTGGGTAGAGCGGTCCTCACAATCCCTGGAATGTCGTAAATTGTCATTGGTTTACCTGGATTCATCCTCATCCAGTCATCACTAGCCGCGTTGACCATCTTCTTAAGTGGACCAAACACACTACGATCGAGTGGCTGGAGCTTATGGCTGCAATGTGGTGGGAAGGTAAGAAGAACAATGCCCTGACCTTTGCAAAAATCGACGGCTCTCACAGAGATGTGCGAGGAGTGATTATCTAGCAGGAGCAACACCTTTTTCTCTGGACTGACCTTCGTGTGTTTCACAAAGTGACCAAGAAATGATAAGAAATCCTCCTCTTGCATCCAGCCTGACTTATTGGCACTCCCTGCACTTCCCAGTGGCCCACTCTGTATAAAGTGTGCCTTGAAATTCTTTCGGGGGAACACAAAGAATGGAGGATTGGAATTCCCCAGAGATTGCACAGCTTGACTCCCCGGCGCGCTACCACTCTGGATGGTGCCTGCACTGTGGTGATGCCTGTTTCGTCCATATTCCAAATGTCGGCACCATCAAAGTGGTTCTTCTTGATTACCTCCCCCAGGCGACTGAAGAAGACCTCAACATTTGCTCTATTGAAGGAGGTGGCCCTTGAAAGGCTTGTTGCCTGTGGACTCCTAATGGAGAGTCTGGGGTGCCGCTTCAGAAAACTGGTGAACCAGTCAGACCCGCCATCTGCTTCTCATCCCAGGTTGCAGGACGCTTTATTTGGAAAGCTACAGCCAGCTGATATGCAAACTTTTTGACCTATACAAAAGTATAACAGGAAGTCTGAGTTAGAACACACATTTCACTTGCGCTAAAGCGTTAATTTTGACAGCGCTAGTATTTATTTAACTTTTCACTGCTTTTATGAAAATGTATTTATCATTCACAAACATTAAATTGAGTTTGCATGAAAGGTCTAATACAAATTAAGAGGTCTTGACTCTTGCCTATTCTACCCTGTTTTCAGCCATCATGCTTACCTCGCGTGGAGTTAGCCCAAAGTATATATCAGCTGCCTGGCTAATGTAATCTGCCAACACCTCCTCCTGCTCTCTGTTGAATACTCTCTGCGGACTGGCATATCCTACCCGAGGAAGGTCCTGTGATCCCTGGTCTTTCAGTTGTTTGTACTTTTTCCAATATCTGTTAAGTGTAACATGGCAGATACCATGTTTTCTTGTCACTGCCCTGACAGATGTTCTCTCACTTATCTCCTTTGCTGCGGTTTCTAGTACATTGGCATCCACTCTACGGTCACTTTTCCTCACCCATGTTCAAGGCATTCTGCAGAATTTTTAAAATCACAAAAAAATCTTATTTGTATGTAAGGGGATGGTTGTAACACGTTCAAAACACGTTCAAAACACTTGTTACAACCCACCCCACCCCTGTCATCCATTGTTTAGCTAGCTGTATTAGCATGGTGCTTTGACATTAGCAAGTAAGGGCTACACCATTCTTTACTAGAGAAACTGTAGTTTGACGTGATATAACTCATACAACGTGATCTACAACGGGAAAAGCACTGGAAAAAAAAATAACCCCCCAAAAAAAGTTACTTCCTTACCTCAGAACTTGATTTTTTCTCGTAAGTCTGGGGAAAATGGCGCCAACGTGTTGAAAATCACTGTGTGTGATCGTAAAGGACGTCTGAGGAGACTGAAACTGTCACATGACTCGTATCTTATCCCTGATTGGTGGAATTGTTGATGTTACAACCCCCCCTGTGTTTCAACCATACCCGGTCTCCCTTCAAGTCACTGTGCGTTACTATTATTTTTGTCATTTTCCTCAGTTAAAATATTAGTTTTTGCTTTCTTCTTGCGTCTTGGGGAGTGATGTCACGTGTGCGACAATCACGTTTTCAGCATGAGGAAAACTCACGTGTACACCACGCAGCGACACAAACGTAAACAACAATGGAGGGAGGAGAAAGATGCGCTTTTTCTAGCTGGAAATACAGACATTTGAGTTATTAACACACAAATGCTTGATCAAGGGCCCAGCCAATTGCTAGAAGAAGAGCTTGAGCACTCCTGTCAGATAATGAACTGCGACTTTTTTTCGTTTGGTGCGAAATTAATGCGAACATTTTGCATCGGACTCAGTGTGCATGCTTTACATGCGGAACATTGCTGCACGGATATTCCGCAAATCCGTGCCGCATTTTCGTATCGCATCAGTGTGAAACGGCTTTAAGGCTATCAGTAAAGTGACCTTTGAGTTGTCATGGTTACCGCCCAGCAAGCCATGACCATAATAAGTGTTGTGTGTAGTTGGGAATATATATATATATATATACATATATATATATATATATATATATATACATATATATATACATATATATACATATACATATATATATATATATATATATATATATATATATATATATATATATATATATATATCAGGGGCGGCTGGTGACTGAAAAAATTGGGGAGGACA
This sequence comes from Sparus aurata, assembly GCF_900880675.1. NCBI lineage: Eukaryota > Metazoa > Chordata > Actinopteri > Spariformes > Sparidae > Sparus > Sparus aurata. The sequence continues at coordinate 5,298,900 of NC_044203.1, read as the reverse complement.
GGAGGAAAACCAGTCCACGGTGTCGTGTTATTTTATACAAGTCAACTACTTATGCCTACTTTCTTATATTCAATGAAAATTAAGCAATAAAACAATGACTTACAAGACTTCTTTAAAAAAACATTTTATTAAATGGCTAATATACAAGACAAAAAAAATACCAATGTGTGCCCCTACCGTGAATCGTTCCCCGGTCGTCTGTGTGGCAGGTACCTGCTCTATCCACTGCGTTAACATTATGTCCTCTATCGAGATGAACGAAACGAAACCTATGAATTATCTTTCTGACTGCTTCGCTCTGATTTCTCTGGACAGTTTTTTTTCTTTCAGAAATGTGCTTATATTTCCTTTGAAACCGATTCCAATATCGCTGAAAACTCCATATTTCTTGTCCGAGCATGACTGGCAGTGAAAGCTGTAAAATACATAAAAGTATTTTTTGTTTACGGTTGTATAAATGTGAGAATGAAATTTGGGAACTGTTATTGGACCAACCTGCTGTCAATCTTGTATTGTGGTTGCTGATTGGTAAGGGAGGACGTCCTCCCTTAGCGCGTCATTTTACATGTCTAAGCCAATTATAGATCAGCATGAAAAAATCCTGAATGCATTAGGCGAGTTCAAGATCATGCAGTGCCGCGCAGTGCTGCGCAGCGCTGCATAAATCGTGATGCATGCTGGTTAAAATGTGTCCACGATGACCTGGATGGGAGTGGTTTCTGCTCCGCATCTGATGTCACATGACCTTAAGTTATCGCGGGAGCGAGGCTGCTGCAGAGCATTCGCGCAGTTGCTCTCCAGGTACTGCGCGACCCCAGACCCACCTTCATGACGTCAGGACTTTGCCCTAATTGGCTCTCATCTACGCTGACGTATATGACGTGTGTTTCGATGAATTTCCATATCCATAAGGCCTCTGCCTCTTTTCTACTCAAATATCAAATACTTTCAGATAAGTAGCAGCCGTGTGGCTTCACCTATGGGATAGTCACCATGAATAAACCTATAAAATCCTTCATGTAACGCAACAACCCTGAAAGATGTCGTCAATAAACTGCCCAGTTCTGTCAGCTTAGGGTGATGATGGAGAAGTGGTTAACTGCTGTGTCCAGTGTTATCTGTACTGTCCACTCTTATTAATTAACCCTTTCTGTTCCCGTCACATGAACAATACAAAGAATTATCCTGAGCTATTCTGCGTGTGATGAGATGGCGCAGCGGGACAAGGCATCTGATTCAGTCATTTGTTCTGATTATTGTATTTCATTCATTCAGTGAAATGTATTTAATTCATTGTGAAAAATGTTGCTATGAGAAAATGCATCATCTTATGTGTCTATAGTTATGCTTATTTGTTAAATGTAGTCAGCAAATTCCCCTCAGCTGTGATTTAATCATGATGCATCTAAGCACAGTTGTCATCATAATAATGAATAACTGTTGTAATTGTATTGTTATTGTGCAAGACTTATAACTTAACTTAACTTAACTTAAGACTATAATGTACCAGATAGACAAAGTTCAAATGTATTTAATGGTGACATTACAAGGAAAACAGAACATGATCATTTACAGTAAGACAACATTTAGGCTCTTCATCTACTCTTGATGCGCCACTGTGTGACCGTTTGAAGTGAAGTAATTACAAAGTATCCAAATTTGAAGTTGTTATTGTGACAAAGCTGTCACATTCTGTTGTCTCTAAATATGAACTGTATATATATATATATATATATGTATATATATATATATATATGTATATATATATATGTGTATATATATATATATATACATATATATATATCAGATGAATACATCCTCTGCAAAAATACATATACATATATATATATATATATATATATAAACTCTTTAATGTCAAAGTGAATGTCACAATTTTGAGAAAAGGTGAAAACCCAAATGCAGAAACACACAGGTCATTGTCCTGCTGGAAAATAAGTCTTCTCCCTATTCGCAGTTCTCTTGCAGACTGAATCAGGTTGTCCGCCGGGATATTTTCCGATATTTTGCTGAATTCATTTTAGCTCGCTGTTGTCAGCCTCGCTGACCTGAGGGAGACCGCTGAGGAAGCTGCTGTGCACATCTGGATTATGTGTCCACTCACTCTTAAAAAATTTTCTGTAAAACTCGGCAGCATACTTCCTAATCTCAGATGAGTCTGAGACTTGGGAGCCGCTACCCGTTCGTAAAGAATGAATGGTCTTCCTTTGTCCATTTTTCCGCTCCAGCCCAAAGAAGAAGCGAGATGGGGCGTCCATCTGTGTGATGTTCATGAACCTAGACCTGACCAGAGCCCCCTGTGCTGAGATGCCCAGCAGGTTGGCTATGGCCGACTTTTTTGACTTGAGGGAGTCTAAAAGCCCTCGATTTGCTGTGGAGTCTGCTAAAGTCTGCAGCTCCACCACCTGCGACTCCAGATCTTTCATGGACCGGGTTAAGTCTGTAGTGACACCACGAGTGAACTGCTGGCAGAGCTGCTTTATCTGGGTCTTACCAAAGTCCCAGCACTGTTGTATGTTAGTGAAGGCAGGCCTGCTCTCTCTGTGGGACTCCCAAAAAAACTTAAAAGCAGTTCTAAAAGCCTGGTCATCTAAAAGGGCTGTGTTAAAATGCCAATAGGCGCTCTTTAAACGGATGTTTTTGATAAAAACATGACAGGAGACTAAAGAATGATCACTAAAACCCACAGGCTGAATACAACACCTCTTAAAAATATTTAAATGGTGTTTAAAACAATAAAAGCGGTCCAGTCTGGCCAGAGATAAAACCCCCTCCCTGCTGTGGCTCCAGGTGTACTGTCTGTGCTGACTGTTAAAAACCCTCCACACATCACTCAGCTCCTGGTTCTCCATCAGCTGTCTGAGTGTGTGAGATGACAGAGGGTGTGGCTCAGGATGGTTCCTGTCTAGGGTTGGATCCTCTGTGCAGTTAAAATCCCCCCCTAAAAACATAAAACCATCATCCTCACAGTTCTTAACACAGTCACTTAAAATGTTTAAAAAAGCTACCCTGTCCACTGGGTTAGTGGGAGTGTAGACATCTAAAAACACAAGTTTTACGTTTTCAAAGACAGCTTTAACTTTCAATAAAACACCTGGAACGACTTCATCAACAGTAAAAGAAAAAGGTAAAAAGCTCTGAGCAAATAAAATCCCCACTCCTCCACTCAGACTGGACCTGTGACTTACAACCACCTCCCCTTTAAAAGCCCTTTTCCAGTCACTTTCATTGTCTACAGTGCTGTGAGTTTCTTGAACAAACATGACATCAATTCTTTTAGTCTCCATCAGTTTAAAAAGAGCGGCTCGTTTAAGATCAGACCTGGCACCGTTCAGGTTTAAGGTGCTGATATTAAAATCACACATTGATAAAAAATGAACAGCAGTAAGAAGAGCAGTCAGTAAAAGGTAAAAACATCTAACAATCATCTTCATCATTGATGATTTGAGCTCTTACCTTCAGTATTAACTTTTTTAATCTGAATATTTCTTGCTCTGTTAAAACTTCCTCTCCATAGCTCTTCCTGGTGAGCGGCCTGGCTGAACTAATAAATAACTGTAGGTCAGGAAAGAACTCACCTACATTAGGCAGCCTGGCTCCTTTAGTTTGCTCCAGGAAGGCTTTGATTTTCTCCGGAGAGTAGTTACACTGAGAGTCCAGCTGAGTCAGGAGAAAATCACTCTCTGACTCAGTGGACCTCTGGGAACTCGTTTTCTTTACTTTGCTGTTCATTTTTTCAGATTCAATGTTCTTTCTTTTCTGCGACATTTTGAGGAGATCGTCATCTGACATATCCTCCTCCATCATTTGTTGCACCATGTCACTCTTCTCAGTCAAAGGAGCCGCAGCAGCAGCACCGGGCGGATCTCCCCCCAGAGCCGCAGCAGCAGCACCGGGCGGATCTCCCCCCGCAGCAGCCCGCTGCGCTCCACAGTCCCTCGGGCAGGAGCGGACCAGGTGCCCCTCGCCCCCACAACCAAAACATTTCATTGTCTCGGAAGAGCGAAGATCACATAATTAAAACCATCAACTTTAAAAGAGAAAGACAGGCTCAGATCAGTGTTTCTTTCTTTTAGGATCATGTACACCTGTCTCCTATGACACACAACATGTTTCAGTTTCGGAGATTTACACCCCAGCGAAACCATCCTGATTGGTGACACAAGTTGTCCGTATCTAGACAGCTCCCTCCCCAGCAATTCGTTCTTGATGAATGGGGGGGCATTTGAGCTCATAATTTTTGTGGCTGGGTTGACGAGAGGGGAGACGGGAGTGAAAGTGTCTCTGATAACCACTCCCCTCTCCACCACCTCGCCAACCTTAGCCGTACTGTCCAAAAACAATACTATGGCCCCGTTCATTCGCGAGGCAGACCTCACACTGTCACACCCGACCACCTCTCCCACAGCCAGCCCGGCCTCCTCCACTGAGCACTGCACTGCGGGGAAAAGCTTAATCGCATGTCTGCGAGTTAGTTTTTCGAACTCCGCAGGTGCTGCCTCCGCCACCGGCATTGTGCCACACAGAGCACGCTGCCCCTCACAAACAATTACACACACACACACAAAAACAGCCCTTATAACAACAAAGGATAAAATAAAAACTCATAAACACACTCACACCGACGAAAAAGAAAAAAGTTTTTCTCAAACTTACGAAAAATTGAAACAAAAACCACACGCTCTCAGCTCCTTACTCACACACCACCTCACACACACACAGAGAGAGAGAGAGAGAGAGAGAGAGAGAGAGGACCACGAGTTAACGGAAGCTTGAAATTTCAGGTCACCGCCATTTCTTCGCGTCCACAGGAGCAGAGTCTCTTCTTCAGGTAAGCACATTCACAGCTCATTGAGACTGAAGATTAACGTTAGCTAGCCGCAGAGCCACGTTAGCTCTTATTCGTTGACTTTCAAGCAGAGGAGTGCAGGTAGCTATATCTTAAAAGTTGCTGGACATGTCACTATCTGCTTTTTGCCGAATAAAAGAGTCACTTATGGGCTCTGAGAAGTCGCTAGCTACAGCTAACGTTGCTAATGCTAGAAAAATGTTTAGCTGTAACTTCTGTAGCAAGTCGGTTAAGACTTTGGTAATGGAGAAACTGGTTTACTCTTAATAAAAGATGATACAAGGAGACTTGGATGTATTACGAAGGAAACATTTATTGACACTTGATCTAGGCGAATTCAAAGATAACATAACAAGTGAGAATGATCCCTTTAACACCTTAGCCATACAATTTTTTAACAAATAATTTCACCTTCTCCACAGCACGGTGCAGCTGGATAATGCAAGGCAATCAACTTTGCAGGAATGCGGTATGGCCAGTACTCTGATTCGTCGTCATCGTTATCAGCACTCAGCTTCAGTGAGTACATTTAAATAGATTGGCTTCTGAACTGGTGCTGCCATTAAATGTTTTTGTTTCTTCATACCTGTCAAATACTTACATGGCCACATCAATGATTATGTCTCCCATATATGTCTACTACCCTGTTATCTGGAGTTCCTTAAGGGTAAATCCTCAGAACTATCCTTAAAAAAATCAAAATCACTGATTCGATGTCAAATCCAAAGGATTGTGTGTTTTCAGCTGTAGTCTCCACAGTTTCTCCCTCAGTCTCTCTCAATCTATTAGATCTGCTAAATCTGTTTACTGTTTTAAGCGCCTCCTGAAATCATATTTATAGGATGGCCTTTTTATGAGAATTTTTTAACCATACTCTTCATTCACCATTTAATTTTTTTTCTGTTCCAACTTCTTTAATTAATGTTTTGTTTTTTGTTGTTGTTGTTGCGGGAAGCACTTTGCAACAGTGTAAGTGCTATATAATAATAATTATCATTATTATCATTAACAATTTTTTCTTTGTTGTCTTTCTTTGTCTGGTTGCAGAGAGATTCATGCCAGTCCACGGTAAACACCTGATTGAAGACTGCTGGTGAATTTTCAAGCAGGAATGATGACAACACCTGCCCAAAGTTCCAGTTTCCTTAACATTGTAACATGTCTGTATGAGACTCTGTCCCACCTGTCTTCAGTCAAGTCTGGACCCAATGACTCAAACACCAGTCTTGTCAAGGCTAATTAGAGGTAAGCTGTGGTTTATGTCAGTGTAGCAAATGAGTAGATGCAAGCACTCAAACTACACTTAATCGATCTCCCTCAAGTGAACGGTGCCAACAACAGTAGAAAAAAAAAATCAGTATTATGGACAGGATTCAGGATTTAGGCTGCAATTCGACAAGGGTGAAACAAATACTGATGATCACTTAGTCCTGAAAAGTGACTGATTCTACTTTTCACACTAATACAATAAAATAAATGAAATACTCCTGATGACCTGCAGAACTATATTCCAGAGTGCTGGTTTCATTCTATGTATAGCTCATTGGAGCTCAGTTTAACAGCAGAAGGCTGAATTTATCTCTGTAGGCATCATGCTCAGGCACTGCATCAATCTAACCTTTGCTTTGTTTCTTTTTTTCTGGCTGCAGAGAGGATCATGCCAGTCTACAGTGGACACCAGATGGACAACACGTGTCTTCAAGCAGAACTGGTGACTGCTGAATGCTTTGAGTTCCAGTTTCTTGAACACCATGTCCATGTTAAGAGCCCTCTTCAGCCAAGTCTGGACTCAGTGACTCATTAGTGTTGATCAACACAGGGCAAGTGGCTCCTTTTTTCATGACGTTTATTTCTTCTACCATGGACTATCCTTCATATGTATGGACACACACTGTCTTTTGAAGATGTCACACTGCCTTGTGAGTATACTGGACAAGTTATGTTTTTCAAAGAGAATGTGTATATGCAAAGAGAGGTTCTTAAAGTTTATCAATTATAGTCTGTACTTTGGTTTACAATGGGCTTAATTGGTTATTTCCTTTATAATTTACCATTTGCATTTGCTGACTGTAAAATCTATGCCAACAAACTGTAATTCCATGTGTGTTGTACCATATTTTTTACGGTGAAATTCTGGCAACCACAGCTGCCAGTATTTTACCGTAAAGTTGAACTTTGCAATAAAATACCGTAATATATCTTACAGTTTTACCGTGTTTTTTCACTGATGGACTGTAATTAGGTTTACAGTATATATGTTTTTTTTAAAAGAATGTACCGTAAACAGGTTTATATGATAACTGTTATTTTTACAGCAAATTACCGTAAACAAATAACAGTTCTATACTGTGAAATTTACAGTTACATTGTGACCGTATCTTCTACGGTAAAGTTCTGGCAACCACAGCTGCCAGTATTTTACCGTAAATTCTACAGAATTTTTTTTACAGTGGGGCGCAGCAGAAAAAAAAATAAATAAATAAATAAAATAAGAATAAAATAAAAAATGGCCAGTACTCCTGATGGCCAGTCCACCCCTGCAATAGCAGTTCTCTCGAGTGGCTGTGCGTGTGTGTCCAAGCGTGTGTGTGTGTGCGCACGCGCGTTCAGTGCACATGGGCGTGCGCTTGTGTTTAGGCCAGGGGTGGGGGGCACAAAAGAAATATTTGCACCGGGGCCTATCACCATGATGTTACGCTAGTGGTCTGAGGTGATGTGCATTGTTAGGTAAGCCAAATATAGTGTCTAGTCTGATGGCCAAAAAGTTCCATTTTGGTCTCATCATACCAAAGAACCTTCTACCAGTCGACCTTGGAGTCTCCCACATGTCTTTGTGTGAACTCTAGCAGAGATGGCAACGATTGCTGTATGCAGAATCTCTCACATCTCAGCTGCTGAAGCTTTTAACTCCTTCAGAGTAGTCATAGGTGAATTGGTGGTCTGTCACTTTGTGAGGACAGTCTGCTTTATGCAGATTTACACATGCACCATATTTCTTCCATTTCTTAATGATGGATTTAACTTAACTATGGGGGATGTTTAGTGACTTGGAAGTGTTTTTGTATCCATCCCCTGACTTATTCTTTTTAACAACATTTTCACAGAGTTACTTGGAGTGTTCTTTTGTCTTCATGGTGTAACTGTAGCCAGGAATAATGATCAACGGTGACTAAAGCAATATTACCCGAGAGGGTGTGCTTTAACGTCATTTGAGCATGACAGTGATGTGGTCAGGACCGAGGCGCTTGCGCCGAGGTCCGCAAGCAGCACTGAAGTGGGTAATATTGCGATTATACAACTAATACCAACAAAAATAAAATTTATAATCAAAATATATCCATGTTGATGGACATTTGCTCTCAAATTTTAAAGGTTTTTGTGAGTGTGCATTGCGTTTCCATGGAAACAAATGGGGTGTGACTAATAACTGAAACAAAATCAGTCACGTCAGTAGACTCATATGTGTAATGAAACGTAGTTTACCACTCCAGCAAATAATCCAACCCTTAGTAACGACCTAGATAGATAGATAGATAGATAGATAGATAGATAGATAGATAGATAGATAGATAGATAGATAGATAGATAGATAGATAGATAGAATTACTTTAATGATCCCAGACTAGGAAATTATTTTGTTACAGCAGTAGTGGGTCATATAAAACATTTCATACATAACATAAATAGAATCCAATATATACATAGTGTATATATACAGTGCACAGTGTGCTATAAACAGTAAACAATAATAATATATACAACAAAACAAAATATGCAAAATATACTATAACAATAATAATATATACAACAAAACAGTAGAGAGACCAGAGTTCTCTGTCAGGCAGAGGTGAGAGAATTGTTGAATAAAGTGATGGATTGTGGCAGGAAAGATTTCCTGTATCTATTGCTACAACAGCGAAGCTGAAGCAGCCTTCCGGAGAAGGTGCTCCGCTGTCTGACCAGTGTGAGTTGGAGAGGGTGGAGAGGATTATCCATGATGGATAACAGTTTTTTCAGTGTCCTCCTCTCCACCACAGCCTCCAGAGTGTCCTGTTTGCAGCCAATCACAGAGCCAGCCTTCCTGATCAGTTTGTTGAGTCTGTTGCTGTCGCTGGCTCCGATGCTGCTTCCCCAACAAACCACAGCAAAGAAAAGTACACTGGCCACCACAGACTGATAAAAGATCTCCAACATCTTGCTGCACACATTGAAGGATCTCAGCTTCCTCAGGAAGTAAAGTTTGCTCATCCCCTTCTTGTAAACAGCTTCAGTGTTAGATCTCCAGTCCAGTCTGTGGTCGATGGTAACACCCAGGTACTTGTAATCCTCCACCACCTCCACATCCTTTCCCAGAATGCACAGAGGTTGGAAAGCCGTCTTCCTCTTCTTCCTGAAATCTATCACCATCTCTCTGGTCTTGCTGATGTTTAGCTGCAGGTGATTCTGTCCAGTCCACTCCACAAAGTTGTCTACCAGTGCCCTGTACTCCTCCTCCTGTCCCTCACTTATACACCCAACAAGAGCCGAGTCGTCAGAAAACTTTTGCAGGTGACACGACCCGGTGTTGTACTGAAAGTCAGTGGTGTACAAGGTGAACAGGAAAGGAGACAGTACAGTCCCCTGTGGAGCTCCTGTATCACTAACCACCGCATCAGACAGAACACTGCCCATACGGACAAACTGTGGCCTGCCTGTCAGGTAGTCAGTAATCCAGGAGATCATTGTGTCGTCTACACCCATCACCCGCAGCTTCTCCCCCAGTAGCAGTGGCTGAATGGTGTTAAAAGTACTAGAGAAATCAAAGAATGTGATTCTCACAGTGCCTCCTCCACCATCCAGGTGCGAATGGGCTCGTTGCAGCAGGTAGATGACAGCGTCATCAACTCCCAAGTGGGGCTGGTAAGCAAATTGCAGAGGGTCTAGCAGGGCTCTCACCTGCGGACTCAGGTTGGCCAAAACCAGTCTCTCCAGCACCTTCATGACGTAAGATGTGAGGGCCACTGGTCGATAGTCTAGCAACAGAAAGGATTTTCTAGTCCCAGATGAGTGAACTCTGAGCTGATGTTAATGTTTTATCGCAGTCTCGGAATTTCCCGAACTAAATCAATACTGCACAGATAAACAGAAGATGCTTATTTTTATCGCACAAGTTATAACAAAGACGTTGATTTTTTTTCTTTTATATTTCTTATAAAACGTTTTCACCGTGGTCACAATAGTTTCTCTCACACTGAAGGGAAAATAATAATAGTCAGGGCGTTTATTTGTTCCAGTATTTAGGACCAGGCGGCAATTTGGGACAGGCGTTTAATTCCTTCCTCACAAAAATCCGGGATGAAAATGTCACAAACTATTCCAGCTTCTCGGTGAATTCTCCGGCATCCTGCTGGGCAATAGTTGTCTTCTGCAGGTGAAGTTGTTGCGGCGGAGGAAACGTTTCAGCCAACCAGCACTCGCTGCAAACTCCTCATCTCTGCTGTCACTCACGGTGGCGTACACTTGTTTCTCTATCGCCCTGATCATTTTGCAGGACACACTCTCTTGGCGTGCCCGTTTGCTGATAACTCATTCCCGCATGTTTATCTCAGGCTCCTCGCTCGCCTTCTTCCTCCCTCCAGCAGGCAGCCTGGCCCTGTTGCTGTCCTCCTCGGACAGCTCCATTTTATTTTGTCGCCAACCTCTCACTCTCTTTGGGTCGACAGAGAAACGTCTAGCGGCTGCTTCTCCCAACTTTTCCTCTGCATATTTTACGGCAGAATGTTTGAATTTCAAGCCGTACTTTTTATTTTTCTTGCTCCAGCTCTGACAGTTACTATGTTGCCATGAAGATGGATACACAGTCTTGGCGGAGTAATATTTTGAGTAATGAGTCAGGCGTGCTGTCATGCTGATTTGAGCACAGTCAAAATGTCTTGTTGACCAATCAGATTGCTTGGTCGGAACTACTTATTGTATAATGGACCTTCAGACACAGGTATTTATACTACAGTCACTGGAGACACAATCACTGCACCCACCTGATCTCCATTTCACTAATTGTGACACTACTAGCACCAATAGACCTTTTTAACAGCAGACATTCTCACTGTCAAAGCAAGTAAAGGAAAAGTGTGAGCAATGTTAATGATGGCTCCAGTCCTTTAATTGTCCCACCAGTAAGCCATGTCAGTGAGTGAGCATGCATGATACTGGATTCAATGGAACAAGATCAACTAAATGGAATAAAGCCTTCATTAATGTGCTTTTCCTTCTTTGACAAGTCAAAATATCTACTATGAGGGTTTATTGGCTGGACCTCTGTTGAATTAGGTCAGTCACTTTAAAGGGGGTGAATATCTATAACTTATTTTACATTTAAAATGTTTAATTGATTGACATTATTTTGTATACATCTGTTTTCACTTAGACTTGAATTGTTTTTTCCTTGAAACTGTTTTGTCAAAAAACCATTCACTTTATAAGAGAAGCGAACATCTAAGAGTTTGAATACTTTGTATAGGCACTGTATATATATTTAATATATATTTGTGAGTGTGTACAGATATGTCCAATGTATCTGTGATAGGCCACTATTAGTAAATATCAAACACATGTATACATTCTAAATATTTGCCTCTGGGAATGGCAATGCCAATCGATTGACTCTGTGTTCTAATTTGGTCCAGACTGATATATCTTGAAAGAGATAATAAATGAGTGAACAGGAGTGACAGCATTCCTTTTCCTTTTGGTCGATATCGTTGACAATGCTTGATCTTTAAAGATACTCTTTAGGAGTTATGAGAAATGAAGGCACCTCCTGTCAATGATAGACTTAGTAGGAGTGAGGTAAAGAAAGACAAGGCAGAGGCAGACAGAAAGTAGTATCCAGCATACAGAGTAAGGTGTACTCCTTGTTAACAAGCTGTCAGATCAAAGGTAAGCAGGACAAAGGCTCTTTATATCTAAGCCTCAACTCACCTCTGCACTTCCCTCTCTTTGACTTCTCCTTTGCACGCAGCGTGCACTTCATCACACTGTGCACTGTTTGACCGATCTCCAGACTTGTTCTGAATAGTGAAACAGAAAGAACAGGTCCCAGTTATTCATCAGAAAGATGTTGGCTAAATACTCCATGACACTTTCAGAAAACTCTATGGCCTGTCCATATAGCAGTGGTTTAGTCTGCAGCAGCTTCATTTAAAAGCTTTTTCGTTACTATTGTAAACACACATACATTTTTTTCCACGAAAGTTGACTGGTACAAAGAAAGACAGATATTGTACAAAGCACAGGGTACTAATAGAATAGTAGTGAAATCATATAACTTGCAGAATGTTTGCGGTAGGGCACTCAAATTTTGACACAAAGTACCCTTGTTTGTCTACTGCAAATAGCAATGTTGTTCACTTCTCCAACTTTATCACAGAATTCATTATTTGATGTCAAATACAAAGAGTGCCATTGTTACAACCTACCTAACACAACCTGGGGTCAATTGTAACAGTACGACTGAATAACTAAAAACTGAGACCACACCACAAAATATGCATCGATATAGGTTTATTGTGCATGTGCCAACACTAAAGCATCTTCCTGTGCTTAACTAAGAAACAAAATAACTCATCACTGATGGCTAAATGAAGAACAGTGTCAGTGTTGTGGATCCTAACATTAGAAGAGCTTTCTTAAAGATTTCTTTGTGATAATACCTATGAATGTTATACACAAAAATTGGAAACCTTCAGCAGGAGGTCAGAAGTAGCTCATAGTCCACGTAAAATCACAGGAAGATGTCTGACAATTAGTAAAACAACAAACATGCACACTGTGTCTGTCAGAGGGATCAGAGTCACAGTGGTGACAAGTGTATGTAGTTTTTTCGTGGGCCTAGAACTTTCAATTTACACTTTTCTTTGGGTTTGTAATTTGTTGTGCATCAAAGACTTTTTGAATGCTGTGATAGCTCACACTGGGCAGCTTTCTCTCCAGAGTAGGGTAGATAAAATATGTGAATTGTGATTCAGGGATGGTTGTAACATTTGCTTATAAGGTGTTACAACATCCCCACCCCTGTCAGCTATTGTTTAGCTAGCTGTATCAGCATGGTTGTCTGAAATTGGCATAGATGAAATCAGAGCCAGCCCTGGGCATAGGCAGTATAGGCAAATGCTAGGGGCGCCGTCATCCGAGGGGCGCCGCAAACGGGGGAGGAAAAAAAATAAAAATAAAAAATAAAAATATTTTTTTACCAGTGCCATTACTACTGTTGTGAATCCTCTGCTGGGAGGAGGGGTATACGTCACAGCAAGCTGCTTCATGCAGAGACTGATGGACTGTTTGCGCATGCGCAGTGTGTTCGATAAAACTTTCTGTGCAGTTTAGTTGAGTTTATCTTCCACCGATCGTCAGCGCCCTTCTTTATTCCTTTGTGCAACAGTGTGCGTCGGTGATGATGTAAGTTACGTGATGAGTGGATATTGTTTATATTTCATATGTGATGAGAGCTATTAATATTACCAGGTTACTAAACTCGGTTTGCTTGTTAGCTTACCATTTAGCATGTCTTACTGAACCCCATGACACATAGACGGCCCAACATGTAACTCAGTTAATTACCATACATTTTATTTTCTTCTGTGACTGTTTATTTAGCGGTGTAGCTGTCCTTCATTGAGGCTGCTATCATATTGATGCTAGCGTGTCAAATTGACCAGACCGGTAGCTGCCTGGGCTGTCTCAGTTTAGCTTGGTCACGTGACCGGCTTGTTGCGCCAAGCTGTAGTGTTGTTTAATGATCTTATCTGACCCCTATTGGTGATTTGCAGCATGACACCTTATTCATGTCTATTGTAATTAATGTTTTTCTATTAATGCCACTGTATTGTAGGTTAATTGTTATTAGTATTGTTTATTGTTGTTGTCCTCTGCAGACATCATAAATCACACACACACATACAAATACTAAAGTGTCCGGATCATTTGGATAGAAGATAATAAAGTCATCTAAAGGGAAGAAGTTGTTGCGTCTTCTCTGACCGGAGGATTAGGCCAGTATATATACAGCCAGCATATCATCACCAAAGCTGTTCCGTAACAACTACTATTATTTCGAAATATTATATAAGCCCACCACAGCAACATAACGTCATAGCAAAGGCAATTAAATAACAGCAAGGCCTTTTTTCTGGGTTCCTGGCTCGTTGCACTGTACCTGTCCTCTTGGAGTGAGGCAGGTCGAAAGGCCAGCTGCCTGAATCTGACCGGACCGAGACCCCAAGACCCAGAGAGAGAGAGAGATTTACTGATGCTGTAACGGAACCACAAGGTCCAAAAGACTGAAACCATCTAACGCCGAGTGAAGGAAAAGGAAAGAAGAGGAAGAAAAACGAGAAGAAGATACAGGTACAGTAGTGTCAATGTGATGAAGTGAGAGAAAATTAATAGTTTAATGATCATAGTTACCGTTGTTGGAGCAGAGTGTTTACTTGCTAGCTTACTTTGGACGATAGCAGCATTGTTTAATAATCAATAAATAGTTGAGTCGACGTGCGTTAATGTTACTCCACCTTAAATTCATCAGGGACGTTTGGAAAGTTAACGTTATTATTTTAACCTGCTGGCTGTGTTTCCTGTTTGTAAGTCAGTTAAAATGCTATTAATTCATTGTAAGCCTTTGGTTTATTATGTCTCAGTTTATGCTTATTAAAGTTTACATCAGTGTTAAAGTGCAGTTAAAGTGTATTGCTGTTAATACTCCCCACCTTAGCTTTCCCATATCATTCATAGGCCAAATATATACACTGCACCTGCACTCTGGTTAGACTGAATTGTATTGCAATGTCAAAGTTGAATGAATCTCATCACATTTTCATTATTAGTCTATATTAGTCTTATGTGTAGCACACATCAAGCATCTGTTTTTTTTTATTAAAATGTAACATGCAGTGGTCACATATACTTCTCTTCTCTCTTCAGATGCACTCTTAACATATTTCACCAGCAGCCCAGTGACACAGCATCAGGTGCTCCTGTCCCTCTACCTCAGCACAGCAGAGTGACACAGCATCAGGACTAAAGGCTGACTGGCCATCTCTTCTAACTGACAAAATGAGGTGAGAGCTAGTTCACAGAGGACCAGTTCAAATAAAAAAGCAGTTACACATTTCCCAAATACAAAGATGGTGGAGTGTCAACATGACTTTTGTAACAGTCTTAGTCAATGCTGAAAAAATCAAAAGAAGCTGGCTGATGTACTCAAACAGAAATGATAGCTTGCACTGCTTCTGATGCTAAATGTTTCCTCCAAAAGAATACAGACTTAATAAGGAAGGACTGAAGGACTGGAACAATGCAAGTCACTTTATGAAGGTTCATGAGGATAGCCAGTAGCACAATACCCACATGGCAACATGTTGGAGGTCATTTTGCAAAGTGGCTGACAATAGATAAGTGAGAGATGGCACTCTGAGGCTGAAAGATAATATGTTTGCACAATGCCTTATTTATATTGTAGTTTTATTACTTGTTTCTTTCTTCATTTTTTATTTGGTGTGATATTTTTGTCTTAAAAGAAATAAAATCTTGAATACATACATGCAGTTTCTGTGTGAGTGTATGAACATTTATTGTGAAATTGACTGCGATGCAAGGGGGCGCCAGCTAAGATCTTGCCTAGGGCACCAAATTACCCAGGGCCGGCACTGGATGAAATGACTCATATTTTACATAAGAACCCACTCTTTAAATTAACGTAAGTTACCTAATTCAAACATCAACAGTATCAGTACTAATCAAAATTTAGACTTAGTCCAAAAAATTACTTTGTTACCTGAAAATGTATGTTTTGGCTCTAAAATCTGCACACTTCTTCTCACAGCCATGCAAATTCACATGCAAGATCAGAGAGGGAGTGGTTATACACGAAATTGATGACATGACTCTTATGTTATCCCGTATTGGTGAAAGTGTTGCTGTTACAACTATATCCCTGGTCCCCCCTACTTCAGCAGTGGAACATAGTACACACAGTATCAATATAATTATCACAATAATCAAAAACTTTTTCTTCAGTTATCAACTTTATGCAGCCTACATTTTAATATTTTGGAAGGATAATAAAGCATTCATTGCCTTACTTGCTTACTTACAAAACCAAAAAGAAAATATATTAATAGGTCCTGACTCAGACACCATAGAAACTTCAGGCATTAGTCCCATTCTACAAATATATTTATATTTTATCAACTACCTTTTACTTCCATCAAAGAGACAACTGTTGTTCCTCTTTTTTCGCAAACTCATTAAATCACTACCTGTACCCAGCTTGTGTATTACTTTAGTCTGATTAATGTCTTTATTGGATTCTGTAACTGTTTCTCATTTTTATAACTTACATTAACATTTACACTTAGGGCATTTAGCAGATGCTTTTGTCCTAAGCGACTTACAATAAGTACATTTGTCACAAGAAAGAAACCACATCATATCACCATTGATAAAGTAAAAATGAAAAAGTAGAACATTTTTTAGCCCTGAGCATCGTAGCTGCTATTTATCAAGGACACCTTAAGTACGTAAGTGCTGTGATTTAAGTGCTAACAAAAAAAACATACAAGTGCATATATGTTTTTTTGCTTTTGGGGGGTTCATGTTATGCAGGGTTGAGGTGAAGTCTGAACAAGTGAGTCTTTTGCAGAAGATAGCATGTGACGCTGCTGTCATGTCATTGGTCCTCCACCACTGAGGTGCCAGAACAGAGAAGAGTCATGACTTCGCTGAGCGACGCTTGTTTGCTCTCAGTGATGGCAGTACCAGCCGGCCAGCTGATGAATCAGAATCAGAATCAGAATCAGTAATTCTTTAATGTCCCACAAACAGGGAAATTTGTGTGCTACAGCAGCCAAAGGACAGACATGACAGGATGCCAATGAAGGTCACGAAGGAAGGAGGTCACTTGGAAAAATTTGGGTAGATTGAAAACGAGGCCCACTGCAGCATTCTGGATACACTGCATCAGTTTAGTCGCAGAGACTGGGAGTCCAGCCAACTTCATTATTACTTCTTTGCAACTTTAATGTAATCATGACAACCATCATTACACATCTGATCATTAATACAATACGCTGATAGCAGAGCTTGTTAGAACTAGGTATAATGTCCCTTACTTGCTGATTCTATATGGCCAGTGTGTAGAGATATCCACTCTTTTGACAGAATGTAATGTAGGGTTTGAAGTTGACATGCTTTCATTCTTCCCAGAACAATTCTGTTACTTTTTGTGTGTACAACCAACCGAGTAAACCAACAATGTCTTCCAAAAGTGTGGAGATAATCTCCATTATTGACTTTTTGCATCTTTGTAAGACAGCAGGTTTTTAGCCCCACCTTCAATGTGGCTATATGAAACAGCTATAAACACTTTTGCCTTTAAACGCAGTTGCATGGCACTTCATACAAACAAACTGATTTCAAGCATGCCCCAGCCTTAACACAGCCCACATAATGTTCATAAGCATCCCAGGTGATAAACTTTGAATGCAGCAGCTCACACATGTACCTGATTTCAGTCAAGCTGAGAGTCTGTAGGATGTGATGGAAGAAGAAAAATGGCCAAATTACCACTAATATAGAGTTATAGGTTTGGCAGCCCTTTAGGATGTCTCAGTGTTTTCCAACCCCAGGAAATATGTTATGACAAAAGCAAGGTGCTGGCTGAAAGACACCCTAAATTCAAAATAACAGCTTATTATTTTCACTATATTGCTTGTCAATTTTCTCTGCAGTTTAATCCCCTGAATAGAAACTCTTAACAGGCACTTGCCACCTTGAAGGATGTAATTAAATGGAGTCAGATCTGAATGCACAGCTATTTAGACTAAATATATCCTGTTTGATGTGTTGGTGGTGGGTGGGTGGAGGTGGGGGGCTGTCAGACCTCCAGAGGACTGACAGTGACAGACATTCAGGTAGAGGGAACTGCCAGCTCCACTCTCAACTCAAAACAGATGTGAGAGGCAGCTTGTTTCTCTTGATTAATGTCCTCTAGCACTTTACTACTGAGGACTTCAAATAGAGGTTTGATTCATATAATAAGCTGCCTTTCACCCCCCCGGATTAAAAAAAAAAAACTTTAGTGAAGCTACCAGCTGGATGGAGCGAAGCTTCCTCTGAGGCTATCAGCTCAGATTGTCTGTGGTGCTGTGTTTATGATGGCCCTCAGAGAAAAGGCCTTTTTTTTTTTTATTGAATGGCATGGCCTGTGTGTGCTCGCCCATGGGAATACCTGCTGAAGTGAGGATGTGTGGCTCATTTGACAAATATTCAAGGGGGATATGATACCCAAACGTGCATTACACTGACAAGACCACTACATCAATGGTTCCCTCTATATTGACCAGTGGACACTGTAGCTGCCACAGTCTGCCTCTCAGTCCCTCCCCTCCAGCCACATCCCCACATCCTTAAACTTATTCATGGCCATTCTCGTCCTGTTAACTAGATGCCTCCTGACCTTTTCTCCTGTCCTAGTCATCTCACTCCCACATTGAGTCAATCCCTACTGCTCTTCATTAACCCCTTCCCCTTCAGTCCAAGTCTCCTAACTTTGCCTGCCCACCTGTTTCCACTCTCCCTCATCACCCTTGCATTTATTAACCAGGCCTTTTGCTTTCCTCTGCCTCTGCCAACTGTGTTTGGGTTCTCCCCTCCCCTGTTGCTAATGTGGCAAGGAGCTGATTTTATTTGAAGGTAAATAAAGGGGAGGGGAAATAAAGATAAGTAGGGAAGGAACCAATTTAGGGACCAACAACGCCACTAGGGGAGTTGCACCCCAGGATGTGAACACCAAACAGTATAAAGGGCACAGGGTCGAGACTGATGAGGCAGAGACCGTAGATAAACAGAACAAATGCTTATTTATAATGTTGTAAAGGAAACCAAAAGAAAAGATTTCAAATAAAGTACAACATATTTTATTAAAAGAATATAATCAAAAGAAGACAACTATAACAATTCTAGGACTCGAATCAAATGAGTATAAAACTAAAATCAGTGGGTGGGGCCTCAACGGGGGCAGACTACTGCAAGGAACCACCATCTCACTACTCTGGGGGACAGCACTACAAAATTACAAACCAAACATGCACTAAAAGAGCCCCAGTGCCAACTTTCATGCAACAGGAGTGAGGTTCCACCACGATGCCGAGCCTCCCACCTGAGGACACCCAGGCAACACTGAAAATCAAGAAACACACTGCCTAAAACAAGGAAAATCAAAAGTTAAACAACCCAATTGATAAACAATGTCAACACAAAGACAACAAATGTATTCAAATTAACAAACTTAATAAATCTGGATCCAGAAAAAACTAATCAAAGCTGAAGCCTTTTATACTGAGCCTGGGCAGGGGGAGGAGCTAAGGGAGGAGTTTGGCTGACTACATGGTGGCGTTCAAGAGACCTCACAGAAGTTCACTACACTAAGCTCATATCAACTATGATGCAACCATCTGGCCAAACTCAGACCCAGCAGACCAACTTGGTGAAGTGATTTACACCATTCAGTGCCTTTTGAACACACAACTACAACTGCACCTCAAGTACGGTGTACAAGTAGGGAGCTCTGACAATGGCACTTTAGTTTCTTCCAGCCTTTGTTAGCGACTACATATCTTTGTCTACCAGCATACAGTCTTAAAATCTCCAGTCTTCAGCTTCCCACAGTCTGCTAGCTTTCAGCTTGCATACCTGCCAGCAAAGACCCCAGTCTACTAGCTTCCAGCCAGTATCTAGGGTGGCCATTCGTTCGGCTTTAGGCCAGACAGTCCAGCGTTTAAATTCCCTGACACTTATTTGGCCTCCTTTTGTAAAAATAACAAAAAAGGTCCACCTTTTGACACATTACCTTGTTAGATTAATACTTATTGGCTAAACATATGTGTCAAAAAAGCTGTGTCAAAATAAGTAATTTCATTGGTTACATTTTCATGTTGTGACCTATCAACACATGGCTAAATTTGAGATACAAGTGAGCCATGTGTTGATTCGCCAGAACACGCGCTCACACGCAGTTGCTACCACCAGGCTGTCAATCAAACTCTCAGCTACAGAGATTGTAAGGTTAGCTAACCTCGGTTGTTGGACTAAAATTCTGAAAATGCTGAAGCGAAAGACCTCCTTTAACCTGGAATGGGCAAAAGAACACAGATTTGTGACAAAAAGTAGAAAGGATGAGTTAAATTTTTTTTGTACATTGTGTCGGAGCGATGTCGATGTCAGCAGCAAAGGGAAAGCAGCTATCGACAGACATGCTAGCGCTGACAAGCATCGAGCTAACAATCGGAATGCAGCAGGTGCCTCTTCTCTTAGTTCATTTTTTCCCGAACCTAATCACCACATGATGACAAAATCGTTGCTGCAGAATTTACTGAAGTTTATCATGCCGTTGAACACCACCACTCATACAGAAGTGTAGACTGTGGAACAAAAATGGACCGACTGATCTCTAAAGCAAAAGTAGTGACCTGTGGTAAAACAAAAGCTAAAACTTTGTGCAAAAATGTCCTTGCGCCTTACTCTGTCCAGATACACATGGACTACATTAAAGAAAATGATATGCACTACTCAGTGGCAGCGGATGCATCAAACAAAGATACGCCCAAGTGTTTCTCTATAGTACTGAGATATTTCCACTTTGAAGAGGGCATACAACATGCGCTGTTGGATTTTTACAGTGACAGCGATGAATTGTCGGAAGCTATAACAAATCAGCTGATGGATAAACTTAAAATGCCAGGCCTAGATTTGGGAAAGATGTCGGCATATGCAGCAGACAATGCCAGTGTTAACTACGGAAAACACAACAGCATTTATCAGAAATTGAAACTGGCTCAAATGGATGTGCTTGCTGCAAACTGTTTAGCCCTGATCCTACACAATGCTACAAGATATGCTGCAGGCAGCTTGGATGTTGAAGTTCAGAATGTGCTGCTGAAAGTATACAGCCATTTAAGCATCCCTGCTAGCAGAACGGCACAGCCGAAGGAGTTCTGTGAGTTCATTGAAGTAGAGGAATGCAATCTGCTGCGGCACGTTTTCATAAGATGGTTGAGCCTGCTGCCATCTCTGGACAGAATCCTGAAGTGCTGGACAGCCCTGACCAGCTACTTCCAGAGTCTGGGTGAAGAGAAACGCCCCCAGGTTTTGTGGAAATTCTTCAGAGAGGAAGGGACTGAAGTTGCCAAGGTTTTTTTTTTTTTTTCTCAGTCACATTCTTAGTGTGTTTTCAGACTGCATTGAAACACTTGAGGCCAAATAATTAAGCATCACCTCTGTGTTTTGGTACTGGCTGAACTGAAAGGAAAACTGGAGAGAAGGCTCCAGGCTTGGCTTAGCTGTGAACAACAAACTGAAGCAGATGACTCCTCATCAGGCTGGGAAGTGTAAGGCTGATTTCCTTGCATTCTATAAAAGAGCCAAGAAATATGTGAGTGAAAGATATGACTTCTCTGAGAACAGCTTTCATAAGCCTTTTTTAGATAGAAAAGGCGGCACATTTGCTCCAAGGTTAGGGCAGCAATGTGCCGCCTTGTCTTTCTAAAATGGAGGCATAATATTCCTCCTTTTCCAAAAGCCGCCACTGAGGTAGCGAAAACATGCGACGTGACGTGAAGCACGAGGTTGGGCTGTGAACAGTGACAACGAATTTGTCTTCAAAATAAGAGCTTTACATTGCTCCCCATTGGAGTTTAGAACTGGGTTCTTAGGGGGGCTTTTAATTTTAAATTAGCGACCGCTCCTAGCTTGCCATTACAACAACAAGCGGACAACGAAGACAGCTGCAGAGACCCAGGAGACGCTAGCATCTCCTGGGTCTCAGTGGCTGTCCAGTTGTTCATCTTAAAGCGAAACTCTCACCAAAAAGCAACCGAGGCTTTATTTGGGATTGAATATGAGTCAAACCTTCGTGTGAAAGCATAATTACTACGAAAGAGGCACTTTTAAGATTTACCGTAGTTTCGGTTTTGGGCAAGTTAATTTTGAACGGGAGTGCTCGGGGCAGGATACGCTAGCATCAAAATCGCTATTTTTAGAACACTAAGAAGGCTTGACAAAACATGAAACTTTGCTCGTAGCATCACTAGGGTTTCTACTCATGAACAAGAGCATTGAGAACATTGTTTGTGTACACAGAGTTTATGAAAAAGAAGGTTTTTGAACTACTCATGTCAGCTGCTTCTTTTTCATAAACTCTGTGTACACAAACAATGGGCCTCATTCACCAATATCTTCTTAAGAATCTTCTTAGATTCTTTCTTAAGTTGTTCTTAAGAGGTTCCTTAAGAAAACCCTACGTCAGATTCACCAACTCGTTCGTAAGCCTCAGAATTGTTCGCAGCTGTGTTCTTACATTGATGAAAGCCGCAGGAGCAATATATATGCCATTGTTTTGCGGGCCTTGGATAGAGAAATGCCACGTATAAATAGGGTGGGGGGGTTACTAATTGATGGCATGTTTCCAATTTTCTTGATTTATCTTAAATCATTGGCACATTTAATTTATTTTAGAATTTAAATTCTTTGTAAATTACCAAAAATATGAAATAAATAAATAAATCAATAAATATGACAGAATTATCACTGTAATATTGCATTTTATGGAACTACACAAGAGAAGAAAACACAACCATGCCAACATTTCGGCACTGAAATGTGCATAAGAGTACTGAGTGTTCGTAGGATTTGTTCTTGCCTAAGAAAAAATCCTAGATAAGAAAAAATTCATGAATGCCACAATCTTCGTAAAATCTTCGGAAGTGGGACTTAAGAACAAATTTGTTCGTAGGAACGGTTCATGAATGAGGCCCAATGTTCTCAATGCTCTTGTTCATGAGTAGAGACCCTGGTGATACTAAGCAAAGTTTCATGTTGTGTCGAGCCTTCTTAGTGTTCTAAAAATAGCGATTTTGATGCTTGCGTGTCGTGCCCCGAGCACTCCCGTTCAAAATTAACGTGCCCAAAACCGAAACTACGGTAAATCTTAAAAGTGCCTCTTTCGTCGTAACTATGCTTTCACACGAAGGTTTGACTCATATTCAATCCCAAATAAAGCCTTGGTTGCTTTTTGGCGAGAGTTTTGCTTTAATGTCCGCGGGTGAAGTGATGAACTGACTGCTGTGATTATCTGTTTCTTGGTTTTAAAACTCCCCGGCTGTGGGTGCACAACAGTGCCCATCTCACGCAGAGGCCGGCACATTGACGCCTCATATTTAGATAGCAGTCGAGGCGGAAATAAGTGTACCCTCTGAGGCGGCAAATCGGCAGACCAAAACAGACCCCCAATTTGCCGGCCTCTATCTAAAACCGCGGACCTAGCCGCCAAAAGGATGGGGAAATTGGCAGCTTACTGACGTGTCTAAAAACGGCTATAGTAAAGTGTAAAAGCTTAGCCTGAACAGTACTGTGTCGTTTGAAGAGTGCTCTGATGCTGTCCAGGCCTGCAATCGGAAAGACATTGATCTAGATAAACTCTATGAGGAATATGGCATGGTGGAAGCTGAACTCGGTTCTCCAGAAATGGAAGGTTGCCACAGTGAGGAGCGAAAGATTCTGAGGAAGGTCACTGCCTTCATCTTCTCCATCCCATGTAGCAATGCACACACAGAGCGTGTATTTTCAATGATGACCACAGCCTGGAGAAATGAGAGAAATCTACTGGAAGTGAACAGTGTCAAGGCAGAGCTGCAGATTTCCATCAATTTCACAGACCAGTGCACAGAGATATATTAGAAATTCCATGCAAACAAGAAACTGCCAGTCCCAAGAGGCCAGACCTCCCTTTTACCATCAGATTCTCTATTAGCCTCTACCCAGCCTCCAACTAGACTCCTACCAGCCTCTACCCTGACTCAACCAGCCTCTACCCAGCCTCCAACTAGCCTCCTACCTTGCCTTGCCTCTAACAAGTCTCTGTGAAGCAAAATGAGGACTCACAGTCACAGATGGACTCAGATACTCATATGTATAGGCAAAGCCTAGGCATAGCCTATAGCCTATTGTCATGAGCTGTATCTTGTTATTAGATATGTGGTATGTGTGTGCACCTTTATGTATTCTTGTGGAAAAACATATTAAAATTTAATTTGGATCATATCAAACAAATCTCTGCTTGCACGTCCCTGTGTATGCAAAGTGTCCTCTTTTTTGATGTGAAAGATATGGTCACCCTACCTTGACCCAGCTGGAAAAGACCCCAGTCTCTTCCGGCCAGCCCGGCCAGCCCAAGTCAGTCAGTGATCAGATAGCAACTGTTGCCAACTCCTTATTTGCTTAATTGTCCATGTGCATGTAATTGAAATGGATGCTGTAGGAGAGAGGAATAACATGGTGGGAGAGACAAAAAGTGAGTAAATAACACCCTTAAAGCTGCAGTCTGGAGTTTTGAGAAAAAAGGGCTAAATTTGAATGATACAGCTCCCAGGTCCCTCCCTCTTCCTTCTCTGCAGCACTGCCTTCTAAGCCCCTCCCCACAGAGGAGCCTGCTGTGCACGAGCAGGCTTGTAACCACGGTAACAGAGGACGCCAGATAACTAAGACGGCGCATTCAAATTAACAACGACAACATAAGCCCTGATTGTTCTATTTCTGATCAATACAACTAAATTACAATGACGAGTGCCTCATGCCGAGTCACTGTAGTAACCCAGGTAACAAACAATATTCCACACATCGCGGTAGGTGGAGTTACCAGCTAATTATTAAGGTAATCATTATCACCACGCTGCCTTTCTGAAGCATGAGTAACATTTCTCTAAACCAATTCAACCACTTCTGAGTGTACTGACCACAAACTAACGTTATAACTGCCACTTGAAAAACACCTTTGCTAACCAGTAGCCATGAAGACAAAGCTAAACACCGGAGTTAGCATACAAGCTTACATGCTAGATTTAGCAACAAGCTACGTAGCTCGACTGCAACATCATACAGCCATATGCACTATGGCTAGTATGACTGTGACTGCCACCATAGCCCTGGGGTTAAAACATAGAGTGAAACATACTGTATATCAAGCAGGGGTCCTTACTTGTCCAGCAGAAACTAACTCTGTGTCACTCTTGAGTCCTTACAAATCCTTCAGCTCCCTCCATCTCTGAAATGACTCTCTTATATTTCTCCCAATTTTCTCTGTAACTCGGACCAGTTCTTTGTTTTTACACTGCTTTTCTTCATCAGTCTTCTTATTTCTTCTCTTTGACGTGGGCAATGGTGGGGCATTTTTCGGCTCTGTTGTTGTTGTCTGTTCCCTGCCATTGTTAACAGTTTGGGCTGAAACGTATCTGACCATTTGAGAGCAGGCACCTGTGCGGAGAGGGGCGGCTGGCCGCAGTGTATGAACGAGAGTGATTGACACTTCTCAGACACTTGCTCTGATTGGTTGTATTGAGCCGGGAGCGGTGAAGTCTTGCAAATCAAATTACAGCCGCTGGATTGACCCACAGACAGCTGACCTGTATCCTATTCTACTGTCAGATCATAATGACAATTTAGGAAATATAACAAAGAATAGTTACAGACTACAGCTTTAACATATAATTACTCCTAATGAACTTATTTTAGTGCAGTTATCAGCTGGGCCAAGAGAGAGTGACAGACAGACAGACAGACAGGAGACAGACAGACAGGAGACACACATTGGACAGACAGACAGACAGGAGACACACATTGGACAGACAGACAGACAGACAGACAGACAGACAAGAGACACACATGAGACAGACAGACAGACAAGAGACACACATGAGACAGACAGAGAGACATGTACACACACACACACACAGCCATGCTTAAGCATGCACTCACATGCACACAAACGCACACACACAGTATATTTCCCAACATTTAAACTACATTTAATGATTATTTTTTCACTCATTCAATGTGCGGCTCGATCTGACTCAGTATGCTATTATTCAGTTTTCCAGAATATTAATGTTTCGCGTTGTAAGACGCGAACAGCTGCGAGACACTTCCCATAAGGAATGAATGGGATGAGGTAAAAAAACTCGCAACTCTGCGATGTTTTTCCAACATCTCCTGCTCTGGCATGCATTCACCTAGAAAAACTATTCAAACTTTAAAATGTAGGCACAAGTCCTGTGTATTTGAGCTGCATTTGAACTTTTTTCCTAAGATGTATAATGTTTGAACAGTGAGAGACTTTAAAAAACTCTCAGGAATGTTCTCTTTCAGTGATGCTCCCAGCCACAAACTTTACTCAAAAACACTGATATTTTCCAGAGTTGTAGCCACACTTGCCGTCTTTCTGCCAATGTGTCAACTTTATCGGTAGGATTTATGGTTTTGGATTTATCTTCCTCTAACCGACAAGAGTAGCTCAACAAATTGCTCAGAAAATGTCTCTTTCTGTGACGATCCTGGCCACAAATTAGGCCTGAAAACAGTGATATTTCCCACAGTTATAGCCACACTTGTCTTCTTTCTCCCAATGTGTCCACTTTATCGGTAGGATTTACGGTTTTTGAATTATCGACCGCTAACCGACAAGAGTAGGTCCCAACTGCCCTATGCACTCCAATGTAAATCGGGAGAAGGATTTTCAAAACTGCACCCTTTTTTAACTCGCTGCCATTTCCACATTTCTGAAGGTAGGACCACAAAAGTTGATGACTGTGTTCTTTAAGACCTTTCTGGCTCGATCGTGAAAAAAAATTGCCGATATCATGTGTGGTTTTGACTATATAGCACTAGTTTGACGTCCCCGATGTGAGGCAGAAATCACTCTCAAATCAGCTAATCATCTAACACACTTTAACCATTATAAACCTGGTTTTAACATGGCAAATAACCAAAGGAGTTGGTTAGTAAATATTCCCATGTCTCATATTGGATAGGTGTAGCCCAGAATAACTTCTTACAATTAGCCGTTTGCTAACACTGTAACCATTACTGTGACTCTGGGCGTCAAGTCTTTCACCACTCATTTCCCACTTGCACTTGATCAAAAATAGTCTCTTAACAATAGCTACTACATTACAGCTGTTTCCGTGAGGTTTTGACACATTACCAACCTGAAAAACAGTTGGAGAAGGATGACACAAGGAGACGGGCTTGTTTTGTCCGAGTCTTCCGTGGTTATGAGGAAAACAATGGAACATTTGCTCCTGACTACCCTTACCAGGGAAACTATTGTCTCACACTGCCCTGTACTGTCACAACTGGCTATATCAACTGAACTATTTTGGTCCAGGAAACTACATCACTCAAGAGAAAAACAACTATTTTCAAAAAAGAGACAATACGGGCACAATATCAAATCATGAAACACAGTAGTAAAACCAAATCTTTGTATTCACCAATGTGATCAATGCCAACCTCAGTTACACATGGAAGCTGTAGCTATACTGACCCCGAAGAAGGGTGCGGATTTCGTTCTGAAAAATATCCAAATGACAGAGGACTGATATGCACAACGAGGAGAATGGAGCTTTGTTTTGAAAGGTACGGCAGACATTGGAACTCTGGGGTGCTGTAACAATTGGATGGCAGGTGAAGTAAGTGGAAGTAGGAATGATTCTCAATGGGGTTAAGGTCTGGACTGTGTGGTGGCCAATCCATGTGTGAAAATGATATCTCATGCTCCTTGAACCAGTCTTTCACAATTTTAGACGGATGAATCGTAGCGTTGTCGTCTTGGAATATGTCTGTGTCATCAGGGAAGAAAAAAATCATCGATGGAAATACCTGGTCATTTAGTATATTCAGGTGGTGGAATGAGGTAGCTTACCTCATTTGGTGGGCAATTGAATCAACCCCAGATCATAACACTGCCCCTGAAGGCTTGTACGATAGTCAGTATGTTTACATGCACAGCTTAGTCGGATTACAGCCATAGTTCGACTAGACAACTGCAATTGTCTGAGTATACATGCCGGTGAGAAAATCGGATTATTGGCCGAAGCATGTCATACCCCGGTACAATAGGTGGCGCTGTACCCATTTCAACTAGTGGTAACACAGCCACCTCCGGCTGACATCTTTATGTCACCAGCAACAACAAACTGCCTCGGCATTTGAGAAAGATGGCGTACCAAGAGCGAGACGAAGCTACATCTTTGCACATTTCGTATATGGTGTACATGATAATTACACAAACTAGACGCACAATGGCGCTCTTTCTTACGCTGATTTAGGGGGAAAGACGTTGCCGTCCTTCTACTTCCGGCTCACAGCCCCAGGAAAAAAATCTCGCACCTGCGCAGAACGCAAAGTCCAATCCGATCCGATGAAACGTATACATGCAGGAGTAATGCGAATATCAATCGAATAATCTAGGTGTTTTAATTTGACTATGACAAATCCGATCCGGTCCAATTTTAGTCAGACTAAGGTGTATACATGCATCTTAAAGATCCGATCATAGTCAGACTAACCCAGTAATTCGGTTTTCTTGAGTGTCATGTAAACGCACTGAGTGACTACGCATAATGTGTGCATCAATTCATCCACCTTCATCCAGAGCAGACTTTAATCAGATACTGGATGACCACCTAGATCAGAGTAAAATTAGGACAGGCCATAGAGACATGACAGCAAGAATTATTTTACAAGAAGAACTGGTTTGATAGATATTTGGAAACTGACAAATCTTAAGCAAAGGGAATACACATTCTATGCTCACTCTCACAGAAGCATTCAAGGATAGATTTCATTGAACAGAGCAGAACATTTTTGTGGATTCAATTGTCTGTGTTTTTTAACAGTGACCATCAGCTGAAATTTATTTCTAAAAGAAATGTGTTTTGGAATGAAACTAATCAAAACTATGCTTTTCTCTGAGAGTTTTTGCTTGCCATGAGTGTTGTGAAAATCAGATCAGAAGCTATGCCAGTGTCTAAAACTTGTTCCCCTAACCTACTATCCACTTTCAATTTTAAATACCTTCCATAAGGTATGCAATTCCTAGGAATAGAACTGAATCCAAATATAAGAGTGATTTTCACTACTAATATGGAAACAGTGCTTGAAAAAAGTTAAATCTAAAAGTTAAAGTTAATCTGGATAACTGGAGTAAATTATGCCATCATGGGGAAAGCTGAGCACAATAAAGAGGGTTGTAGCTCCACAGACAAATTAACTAACTGGAATGATACTGTTATGCATCCTATTACGATTATTACAAAGACATTACAGCATGATAAAATGTTTTCTTTGGGATGGAAAAAAACATAGAATTCATATGGACAAGCTTTGCCAACCAAGGAGGGGAGGAGGTATGTCATTACCAAATATGAAATATTATAGTATCTCTTTGGTATGACCAACCCTATTAGACATTTGGGCAGGCCAGATATAGATTTGGACTCGATCCTCATTGGGCAATAACTTACCTATGCTTTAAACCCACTGAGGTTCTCACACAAACTTTTAAAAAAGGAGAACAAATTCGGGATAAATCCTATTCTAGCATATTCAAAAGCAGTTTGGCAAGAAGTACATCTAAAATGTAAGATCTCTCAACATACTCAAAATTATGCATCTTTACAGCAAAATCCTAAAATTGAGATAGGTAAACAGACTATAGACATTTTTGAAGAGGACAATTTTCTTGCCCTGGAAGGACATGGCCACTTCTGGAAATATTTACAGATTAGAAACTGTATTAAAGGGAAGGTTCACCTCCATCAGGATAAAAATCAAACAGTGTTATGCACAGCAACCAGCAGTGTTTCATAAAGCTTCGCATTGGTGTGAGATTTGTCCTTGGGTAAATAACAGTGGCTGGAATAATGTTTAGATGATCTTGGAAAAAGACCTTGGTTGAACATTTGTTAGAAAAACATGGGATGGGATTATTTCCAACTCTGGGGAATATATCAGAGAAGCCAGAGGCAAATTTAATCAGTAAAAGTATTCATCCATATTACTTTACTCCAACAGGACTTAATAGAATGTGTCTAACTAAAGACAATCTATGTTGGAAATGTAAAAAAGAATGAGGCACACACATTTGTGCACTATGGGAATGTTCCATAGTTCCTCCCTCTGGAAAAATGTTTCGGACTATGTGGGTAAATGGTTAGAACATGAACTTCCTAGATTATCCTTGGAGACAGATCTGTGATGCCACAACAAAATAAATCTGCTTTTAGAATAATAAAAACTGAATCATTACAATCTGACTTATTAAAGAAACTGACAGTCTGTTGTAGTACATTTGTAATCGTTGCCATATGTTAACACCCACTACATTATCGTTACCAAATATCTGCATTACTTGCATCAATGTCTGTCATGCTACCTTTATTATGTCATATATGTTTTGTTTTGTTTATTTTATTATTCCACCATCTTTCTATAATTGTTAAAGAATTTAATTTAAAAAATCAATTATATAAAAAAAACACTGATCAAAAAACTATATTTTAACTATACTTTATTCACACATCTGATCTTGATGAACCTATTATTCCGGTTGAAAATCTGTACTGAAGTGCATTGTATAATTTGTTGAGGACAAAATTACACGACAACAGTCAATGGAAACCAAATCAACAACCCATCGAGTGCTGGATTCAAAATCACACAGAAAATCAAATTAAAAAATTTCATATCACAGGCTGATCCAACTTGAGTGAAATTTTCCAAGGCAGCTCATAATGTGACTCAGTACTGTTTACGGCCCCTGTGTGCCTGTGTCAATGGCATCAATGCCGCCGTCATCCAGGAGCTGCCTACACACTCTGGCCACATGAGGCTGGGCATTCTCTTGCACCAGGAAGAACCCAGGGCCCCTGCACCAGCTTAAGGTCTGACAGTTGCTCTGAGGGTTTCACCCCAGTAACAGCAGTCAAGGTACTATTGTAACATGTTAGCATGTGTTCAGTGTGAACCTGCTTTCATCTGTGAAAAAATGAAATGCCAATCAAGCTGCACAGTAGAGCCCTGCGCGGGACTGTTTTCTTCATCCCGCTCCTGCCCGCTCCCGCTGATTTTCTGACCATTACCGCCCGCACCCGCAACGTGTGTGTTACACTCCCGCCCGCTCCCGCAATGTGTATGTCCACTCCCACCCGCACCTGCAAAACTCTGAGAATTTATGCCCGCACAATAATAGAGATGCATTGATTTTGTGTCTTCTGTCCCGCAGGAGAAAACAGGTCATTTAATAGGCTATTAATAAAGAGACTCATGGGGTTGTTTGTTTTGTTTCCCTGGGCTGCGTGTCTTTTGACGCACTGGTCAGGAATAGCGCTCCTATTTTGTTGTTTTCATTTAGTTTTTAATGAAATAAAAGCTGTTTCATATTCTATTCTCCTCCTCTGTATTTTATTTATTTTTCTACCTTTATATATTCATGCATTGATTGAGGTTACGGTCTCTTTTCTAAGACAGACCTGAATAAGAAACAATAATGAGAACACAATCCCTTGTTTTAGCTTTTTTTCTACTTAATTTGTTGACTCCGTCATCCTGTCGCTCCCGCAGTGTTTGTTTTAGCCACCAGTTCCCGCCCACAGCAAAGTTCAAACCGCCCACTCCCGTGAGATTTGGTTTGGGTCCTGTGGGACCCTGCGGGACCCAATCCCAATGCAGCCCTCTACTGCACAGTGCTGGGCTGTCAGCACAGGTCAGTACATCATACAGTTTTGTCAGAAACATGCACACCAGTAGCCTGCTGGAGGGATCTTGTAGGGCTCCGGCAGTGCTCCTCCTACTCCTCCTTGGATAAAGGAGCAGTTACTGGTCCTGCAGCTGGGCTGATGTCCAGCTCTCCTTGTGTAACAGCCGGTCTGCTTTATTTTCTCCTCCATGCTCTTGAGACAATGAGGGAGACACATCAAACCTTCTTGCTACCAAACGAATGGATGTGCCATCCTGGAGCTGGACTACCTGCGAAACCTGATTGGGCTGCAGGTACTGCCTTATGCTATCAGTGGTAACAAGGACATGAGCAGAAAACAAAACTAGAGAACAATCAGTCAGAAAGGATAAGGAGAGAGCATTTGTCTGTGGCCACCACATGCAAAACCATTCCCCTTTTTTGGGGTTGTCTTGTTTTTGCCTCTCCATTGCACCTGGTTTCACTTTCAACTGCACCAAAGCAGGGGAAATTGATTCACATTCACTTGTGCAAAACAATGCAGGCCCATTTTAAAATATTTTAAGTGAGCACTGTAAAAGGTTTTGCCACAAACTCATCTGACTGTCTTCGCTCCTATATGATCTCTCATAGGTCCCTTTAAACAATATAATAAGAAGGTTAGCAATATAAATAGATTCCAATACATTGTCTATGATGTTGAACTATATCACGCCCTTCAACTGGACAACCCAGCAGTGGTGTCTCAGTGTTTGTTTTGAGTGCAGAGTCTCATTCTCAACAGTCTGTTCAACAGTATTTTCAAAAGTCTCAACAGTCAGCTCTTGAGCTAAAGGTTCATTTGGTGAGCTTCCCTGAGATTGCAGGCAAAATGTCCAAATCCAGGCCAAAGGATTCAGAGTGCTGCCCATTTTGTCATTCTTGATTACAGCACTGCCGTGGTAAAGAATAATCACACCATATACCAATTTCATCATCTTCTAAATTACATTCAGCATTCATTATGCTCTTCCCTTCTGGTGCTGAGGAGCAAGGAATTCCTATTTCTCTTAGAAAATACTCTACTCTTCTTGGGTCTGGGCACTGTGGAGTGGAGTACCATTTCAGGACAACATCCATCCTCCTTTTCCATGCAGTCCAAGGTTCCTCAACAAAACTCTGTCCTCAGAAGCAGGTGGATTGAAACAAACTCTTTGATGGCCTTTTCTCATTTCCTTAATTTTCCTTCTCTGCCATTCTCTCAACCAACTGATAGGAAACCTGAAGCTCACGTCTCATGTTTCCAACATACTCGTGTAAGACCTGGTGGATGTTCCATCGCTTGAGACTCCAAATGTCAAATCTACTGGCAACCTGGCTCCTCATCCAAACCTGAGAAAATATGTCAGTGTACAATTGTACGCATGAACCAGATGGATAATGTGCTTACTTAATCAACCAGTGTTCTGTTTGTTCTTTTGAACAACTCAGGCTGTTGATTGCCCTGGGACTGGTAGGGTGTTGTTCTGTTTTTGTGTTCAACAGTTCATAAATGAATCTACTTTAGGAGTCTCTGCCATAGTTTGAGTGCACACACTTAGATAACCCATAGTGGACAAAATATTGTTCCTAGAGCGCCTTAGCGATTGCTGATGCCTTCTGATCTCTTGAAGCGAAAGCTTCGGCATATTATTTATAGTGGTCAGTTACTATACGTTGCAGATATTTCTGGAGTCAGGTTGAAATGACAGAAATCCCATGCAGACGAGATCAGTGGGTCCGTAACCTTGGAGATGTGTAAGCTTAGCAGCATTTTACATTAATATTAAACCTGTCTCTCTGACCAGGCCATAGGTCTTGTTAAACCTCAGGTGTCCAGGCTGATCACGCAGAGACTGGGACACAGTTTACTTACACTTCTGTGGTAGCAACAACTGCTTTGGAAATGGCTTGTTGGGTAGCTTACTGACTTTGTACAGCACAGTGTCTTAAACCCTCAACTTTTCCCCTTCTTTCAGCAACATTGCTGTTGTTTTTAGTTTAGTTTAGTTTAGTTTATTTCAAACACGTAAATGGAAAATAAATAAAAAAATAAATAACAAAGCTGCAATCTGTGTTGTTGTCATTTTGGGTAACTGATGAGTAGACAGGGATGACAGGTATAGTAAGCTTTTGGGAAAGCATGTTTGGATGAGCCCATTCTATCAATGGCTCTGCATAATAATAAACTTTAAATGAATTGACTATGTCCCCAGACTAACTTCGCAAAATCTGCAATTTTAAGATTTCTTAGAATTTTGCAAATACAGCAAGCAGTAACCAACATAGGCTTATTTTCTGTTATCTGTAGAAGAAGTCTATAGACTCATATTAGAAATTGACTGATACTGTGAGTTGTTGAGTTGGGAGACACTTTATAAACTTTGCGAAACGTTGTCTACAAATTCTTTATTTTCACAGGGCCTTCCTGTAAATTCAGCCAGTGATATGCACAAAGATATTTCCTTATTTGTTAAAAGAAACATTGTCTCTAATTGTCTCCGTGATGCATGTGTTTTCAGTGATGCATGAGCACACAGCTTTTTTAGATGGCAAAGTCAAACGGGTGGAGGCAATTCTTTTTTGATTTTGAGAGGATACTGATTGATAGGCCCGTGTTGAGGGAGGTTCCGGGCACCTGGGACTAGGAGCAGAAAGTCACGGCAGTGACTACCATGTTGCTGTTAATTTGTTAATGTTGCTGCCTGTTAGCCTCTCGCCAGCCCCGGTGCTTGGTAGCCGTCAACCAGCTTTACAACTTAGGAAAACGACCCACAAATAGTCTCATGAGATATAAATAAAAATATATATATGTATATATATATATATATATATATATACATATACATATATATATATATATATATATATATATATATATGGTCACGTGATGGCGCCGAGTAAGATGGCTGCTTAGGTTGGAGGCTGCGGCACCACTAGTTTACACTTTGTGTGAATATACCAGCATTCGCTATTTTTCACATTGTTTTTTCTTTCGCAAGTTGCCGAATATTTGCTTCTCCTGCCGACGACATGCCGAACTCTCAGAAAAATGATGCAAATGCGTCTCAACAACAGCAAGGTGTCAGGGCTTCTGCTAGCTCCCGAGCTGGCCAGGCCTCTCCTGTATCGGCGACTCAAGAGGCCGCGGGCGACTCTATCTCCACTGCCCAGATACATGAACTTCTTCAGAAACTAGCAACTGACCAAACGAGAATCCTGAACGATCAAGCCAAACACTTTGCAGACGTCCATAAAGACGTGCTAGAAACAAGAAGAGCTGTTGAGGCGATGGAGGCTAAGCTAGCCGACATGCTAGCGAGAATGACTAGCGCAGAGGCTCGTCTGGACATGCTGGAGGAAGCAGAGAGGCAGCGCTGCGACTCCCCCCCGGCTTTGGCCTCCGAGGTGGAAAAATTGAACGCCAAACTAACCGAATATGAGGACCGGGAGAGGCGAGTAAATCTACGCATATATGGTTTCCCAGAACGTGTTGAAGATAAAGACACCATATCGTTCCTGAGGGCTACTCTCCCCGAAATCCTCCGGGCTGATTTCGAGGGGGGCCTGGATTTGGAGCATGCTCATCGGTCGCTGTTACCAGCTAAGCCCGGAGCCCCACCAAGGCCTTTCATTGTGCGTTTTCTGAGGTTCCAGCAGAAGGAGAGGGTGAGACAACTTGCTAGAGAGATTGGGGGTGTCCGCTGGCAGAACCATAAGATTAGCTTCTATCAAGACTTCTCCAAGGCTACACAGGAGCGTCGACACTCTTTTCTGGAGTGCAAACGTCTGCTTCACTCGGCCAAAATCCCGTTTGGCATCGGCTATCCTGCTGTGCTTTCATTCACAACTCCAAACGGGGTAAAGCATCGCTTTGATACTTTGGGAGGCAGTGAAGGGCTTTGTAAGGAGTAATACCACCTTATACGCTTCAACACGAA
The DNA here is from genome assembly GCF_900880675.1 of Sparus aurata. Lineage (NCBI taxonomy): Eukaryota > Metazoa > Chordata > Actinopteri > Spariformes > Sparidae > Sparus > Sparus aurata. The sequence goes on along the minus strand of NC_044203.1, from coordinate 5,263,472 downwards.
ATAAGGAACGTGCAGCCAAATTAGAAGCTTTGGAATTAAAATATGAGACACTTGATGCGAGCTTGCAACTTAACTTTAACGTTCATATAGCCCTGCAGAAGGAACTGATCAGGAAGGAGATTAACTCTCTTCTGAGGCGCCGCTCAGAGTTTCTCATGCATAAAACAAGGCAAACCTACTATTTCAACTCCTCCAAACCTAGTCATCTACTAACAATGAAGCTTCAGTCTGACGAGCACTTTGCTGATATTTTTTGCATTAAAGATAAAGATGACATTCTTCAATCTGACCCAAAAAAAGTAAACGCTTCCTTTGCCTCCTTTTATCAGGAGTTATATAATTCCGAAAGCAATTTCAATAAACATGTTTGTAATAATTTTTTGGATAGCACTAAACTGTCTCGCCTTAATAATGATGACTCCGCTAAACTAGATGGCCCTATCACACTGCAGGAGTGTGAGGCAGCTGTTAAGGACATGCATAAAGGTAGATCACCAGGGCCAGATGGTATCCCACCCGAATTCTACCTCATTTTTTGGCCCTTGATTGGTCCACTGCTAGTGGACATGATTCAATACTCAATCAAGGAGGGTTCATTTTCTAGGGATGTCAATTCGGCACTAATCTCACTACTCCTTAAAAAAGGAAAGGACCCGGTAGAGTGCTCCAGCTACAGGCCACTTTCACTATTAAACGCAGACCTAAAGATCTACGCGAAAGTATTAGCCCGGCTGCTTCAAGGCCATATGACAGAGTTGGTTCACAGTGACCAGACGGGGTTTATAAAATCTAGACTGGCCACAGATAATGTTAGAAGATTATTACACGTTATAGATGGCGCTCAAGGCTTAAGTACCCCTGCTGCTGTCCTTTCACTAGACGCGATGAAGGCTTTTGACCGCCTGGAGTGGCCTTTTTTATGGTCAGTGCTTGAGTTTATGGGGTTTGGCATGCCGTTCATTAACATGATTAAAGTACTGTATAAAAATCCAACAGCCGTAGTGCTCACAGGCAAAACTAGCTCTCCTCCCTTCCCTGTCTCGAGAGGTTCGAGACAGGGCTGTCCTCTCAGCCCTCTGTTATTTGCTCTTTCTCTCGAACCGCTAGCACAAGCTATCCGCAACTCGCCTACTATTTCTCCAATTTCTATTAACGGAACTCATCATCACATTTCACTATATGCTGATGACGTTTTATTATATTTAAACAACCCAGTGCAATGTATCCCACATGTTTTGTCAATCTTTGAACATTATGGCAGCCTCTCCAGTTTTAAAATAAATTGGCAAAAATCTGCTTTGCTACCTTTAAATCAGGCCATGTGTAATGCTCCCATCCCTGCATCTATCCCAGTTACTAAAAACTTTATTTATCTGGGGATAGATATTTATCCCTCAATACACACACTAACTAAAAAACATTTTTGTAATACGCTTAACAAAGTCGTGGCGGACCGCGACAGGTGGTCTGGCCTCTCAAATTCACTTCGTGGTAGGGTGGCTATAATTAAAATGAATATTCTGCTCAGAATCAATTTTGTGAGTTCACTGCTCCCCCTTCCCCCGCCCCCTCAATATTGGAGTAAATTGCAATCAGAAATAACAAAATTTCTTTGGCGTGGTAGACGACCTCGCATTAAGCTCACCACAATGCAGTGGGAGAGACAGGCTGCCACTCCCGCACTTCAAATTTTATAAGTGGGCCTTTACACTGAGGCCCCTATTAACTTGGTTTCGACCTGATGCACGGGTGTCATGGCGAGCTCTGGAGGAGCAGAAATTGGCCCCATATTCTTTTGCTAATATCCTGCATTCTAACATTTCAGCTCGCCAGTGCCGCTTGAGGTTTGGTCCTATAATTTCATATTTGCTATTTATATGGAGGAGGGTGGAGAAATTAGCTGGTTGCTCTCCTGGATGGGGCCCATACTCTCCAATATTTAATAATGATAAATTGCTGATTGGCAGTCGTCCTATTTGTTTTCCTGACTGGGATAGAAAAAACATTTGTACACTTGGTGACATTTACGGAGAGGGGGGATTACTTACTTTTCAGAACATATGTATTAAGTATGGTGTACCACGTACCTCCTTTTTCTTTTACTTGCAGCTGAGAACGGCCCTAAAAAGCAATGGTGTTCCTTTAAAGGGCCCTCTTAGGCCACACTCACTTCACAAATTGTTCCACTCAGCTAGAAGCACAAGTGGTTTTGTTTCGAGACTCTACTGGTTTTTGTTACAGCATTCTTACAGACCCCTGGCATTAGACGCGGTGTGGAGGAGAGATGTTCCAGATCTGAAACCCACATTTGACTGGGATAAAGTTTGGGCTGATGTGAGCTTAGCATCCAGAAATCCTGATCATCAGCAAATACATTACAATTTTGTACATAGGGTATATTTAACTCCTAGGAAGCTTAATTTGATGAAGGTTATTAATGATCCAATATGTACTTTATGTTCTTCCAAAGTGATTGGCAGTTTTTTTCATATGTACTGGGAGTGTTCCCAAGTGGCTGAATTTTGGAAGATGGTTGCCTTTAACCTTTCAAAGCTGTTTAAGATCAGGTTGCCCTGCTTGCCTGCTACACTAATTTTGAATGATTTGACAGAGCTGGGTTTGACACTGGACAAGAGAAGAGCACTGTTGGCTGGACTAACAGCTGCAAAAAAACTAGTTGCTACACGTTGGAAACCTCCACACTCACTTTCTTTCCAAGTATGGGTTTTGACATATTTGGACATTGTTTATCTGAAGTTGTCGATTGCCAGAGTTCACGGAGCTAAGGAGTCGGCAATAAAGGCTTGGCATTCACTTCTTACTACCCTTCGTGGGTTTCGGGTGTAACATGTGACTGAGGTTTGGAGTCCTGGATCCAGGGAATGGGTGGGTCATATTTGGGGTTATGATTTCGGCTCTGATTTCATTGTGCATTTGTTTATTTATTTATGTATTTTCCCCCTTTTTTTTTTTTTTTTTATTATTTTAGTTGTTTACATATGTATTTAAGCATGTATGTAGGTATGCAATATATTTTTATGATCTATTTTTGTAACATGTGCAAGTACCTACTCGTGCTTTTCTTTCTTTAAAATAGAATAGAAATTTGATCACAAAAATATATATATATATATATATATATATATATATATATATATATATATATATATATAATCCTCTCAACATGTTTCACATTATGAAACATGGACAGTTGTTAGTATTTAAACCCAAACCACCATTTTCTAACTCTTACAAAGACAGGAAACTGGAAAGGGGGAAATAATAAATAAATGAGCAATACAACAATATGTTCATCCATCCATCCATCTTCTTCCGCTTCCGGGGCCGGGTTGTGAGGGCAGCTGTCTCAGCAAGGACACCCAGACTTCCCTCTCCCCGGACACTTCCCCTAGCTCGTCCAGGAGGACCCCAAGGCGTTCTCAGGCCAGCTGAGTGACATAGTCATAGTTTCCTCCCAGCGGGGCATGCCAGGAACACTTCCCAAGGCAGGCAACCAGAGGGCATCCGATACAGATGCCCGAGCCACCTCAGCTGGCTCTTCTCGATGTGAAGGAACAGCGGCTCTACTCCAAGCTCCTACGTGACAGAGGTCCTCACCCCATCTCTAAGGGAGCACCCCGCCATCTTGTGAAGGATGCTCATTTCGGCCGCTTGTATCCGGGATCGGAAGTTCATGACCATGGGTGAGCCAGTGTCAGCCAAGACAGCTCCACAACACCCAGAGACTTGAAGTGCCCAGGGCGATACCCACAACAATATGTGCCAACCTGTATCCAGCTGGAGTCCCAGCTTGAGTCATCACCTGCAGCTTGCTCCAGATACAGACATATACTTTTTCAGTGTTGAAATTATGTCATGGAGCTATGTTAATTATTATGTTTGAGTCACAACACCAACAGTCGCAAACCTATGACATCACAACAACTTGACTGGTCAGTTGTCTATACGTCAGCGGTCCAGCTGACACCTGCCAGGGTCTCCCAATCAGCACCCTGACTGGCACTAATTCCTGTCCCTTGGTCGGAGGCCCGGCCGAGTCCAATTCCTGCCAGTGGTTCTCCATCAGCTTCTAGGTCAACAGCTGCCAGTGGTTCCCTGTCGGCTTTAAGACCGACAGCTGCCAGTGGTCCTGTCGGCTCCCAGGTCCTCAGCCTTCGCCCCCCGCCACAGGCCTCCAGAGGGCCTCAGCCTTCGCCCCCGTTGCCAGGTTCCAGAGGATCCCAGCCTACGCCCTCATGGTAGGCCTCCTGAGGGCTTCCACTGTCACCAGCGGCCTCCACAAGGATTCCGCCATCTCCAAAGGCCCTCAGAGGAGGGTTAAAAAATATGTCAATATCATGACTGAAAGTATCGTTGAGCTGGCAAACTAATCTTTTTGCATTTTGTACTGTTTGCAGACAAATATTCACTGTGTGACATGTTATTATAACGTTGTCTAATAAGCCAAACAGGCTGTGGGTTCAACAATGTTGTTAATGAGTTGTTTACTCTATTAAGAAAAGTGTTTAAATAGATACTTTTCATTTGGATATGATCAATGAAAGCTGTGTTTTTGGCAGTGAATTGTTATTCTAGCAGCAAGTCCTCAAAAAAGGCTTTAGTTTTTGAGATACCCCTACCCGAGGTAGAACAAAACACAACTATGTTTTTTTAAATCTTTAGGGTCTCCTATTAATGAAATGGGATGTTGTGAACTTTTATTTTGGGGCAAAATTTGTTTTTGGGGGTATTATTTAGAACTACCCAATATCTGTAAAAAAGACAAATTAGTCCAGTCTGCATAATGGAAAGATGACAAAAAAGCCCATCACTTGAGAATGCTTACTCTTTTCCTATTAATATTTGCTGAGCTATGAGCCAGGTGTCTGTCCTACATCACCAGTCAGTCAGAAATTAATTCACTTAAAAAAAATCCTGAAGAATGAACCTGAAACGTAGCTGTAATTTAGGCGGAAATTGCATTTTTGTGGTAATAGGAAAGGGGGACTCCTTTACTTTTCTCTCATTTAACAAAAAATCATAAATTCCTTTCAAATACACTATTACTGCATTCCCTAAGATGTTGTTGAACAAAACCCAGTGGTTGTATGGAGATACCTAGTACAGTTTTATTGTAAATAAGATATCTTGAGACAAACCTCTTCTCTAAAAACAGCCAAATTAGGTCATTCCGAGTGAGTGATGGGTGTTATAATAGCCTATAAGTTAAGAATGGTCACTCCAATGGTCATCATACTTGGAGAAGAAAAAAACTGGTGATTGTACTACATGACCATGTAGTCAGAATGTGTGTAACATCATAAAGTCAAGTTAATCGAAAATTACAAGCCGCTAACACAATAGAGACACAAGCTTTAAATAGAACGATTTTATTGAAACAATAACACATTTAAATCAGTATCTTCAATGTAAATCAAAGCTTAAGATTGGAAAAGTATAATGAAAAAGTCTAAATGTGTAATAATAACGGTAAAAATAATTCATTTGATATTTATAGTGCCACTCACAATGCTTTTACTTAATTTCATAGGCAAAACAAAGAACAGGTGAACAGTCAAACAGTTGAGAGAAGTGTGTGTGTGTGTGTGTGTGTGTGTGCCTGTGTGTGTGTGTGTGTGTGTGTGTGGAAATACAGCTTGTATAAGTGCTGAATGGATGAAGTAATACTGGTATGTCAAATGTCAGGTTCATCAGACACTTTTGGTTTCACATTTTGACATTCTGCACACCATATTGCTTTCTGGTACATTGCTCTTTGTACATGTTGTTCAAATGCATCCTCTGTTGGCGGCAGATTTGCAGAGGCTGCATCTGTAGTTGATGCAAGTATGAACCTCAGTTCATCCAAGGTAGTGCACATCCGTCCATTTTCTTTTTTCTTTTTTCCATAAAGCAGGAGTGCATATTCTCTTGCTACTGGCAAAGAGGCTTCCAAGCATGGAGAGAGTCCAAAATGGGCCAGATCTTTGAGCTCACTGAGATCTGTCTTGAGCTTGGTAAACGCTGTATTCTTTCCTATCCTGTATAAACTGCTTGTTGTGTCACAGCCAGTGAGTGTGTGACATTCTGGAAGACACCTTGACATGTCTTTTCCAAGTTTTTGAGATATGGTGTTGATGGGGACATATCTCTCTCTCATTCCATGGCCTGCATGCATGTACACTATGGACGAGCCAAACATTCCTTTGCTTGCATAGTAAATCAGCAGTACGTCCACATCCGTGTCATCACACCTAACAATGATGCGAGAATATGATTCTGAAAGATAGATAGATAGATAGATAGATAGATAGATAGATAGATAGATAGATAGATAGATAGATAGATAGATAGATAGAATTACTTTAATGATCCCAGACTGGGAAATTATTTTGTTACAGCAGTAGTGGGTCCGCAAATAAAACACTTTGTACATAACATAAATAGAATCCAATATATACATAGTGTATATATACAGTGCACAGTGTGCTATAAACAATAAACAATAATAATATATACAACAAAACAAAATATGCAAAATATACTATAACAATAATAATATATACAACAAAACAGTAGAGAGACCAGAGTTCTCTGTCAGGCAGAAGTGAGAGAGTTGTTGTATAAAGTGATGGATTGTGGCAGGAAAGATTTCCTGTATCTATTGCTACGACAGCAAAGCTGAAGCAGCCTTCCGGAGAAGGTGCTCGCTGTCTGACCAGTGTGAGTTGGAGAGGGTGGAGAGGATTATCCATGATGGATAACAGTTTTTTCAGTGTCCTCCTCTCCACCACAGCCTCCAGAGTGTCCTGTTTGCAGCCAATCACAGAGCCAGCCTTCCTGATCAGTTTGTTGAGTCTGTTGGTGTCGCTGGGTCCAATGCTGCTTCCCCAACAAACCACAGCAAAGAAAAGTACACTGGCCACCACAGACTGATAAAAGATCTCCAACATCTTGCTGCACACGTTGAAGGATCTCAGCTTCCTCAGGAAGTAAAGTCTGCTCATCCCCTTCTTGTAAAAGCTTCAGTGTTAGATCTCCAGTCCAGTCTGTGGTTGATGGTAACACCCAGGTACTTGTAATCCTCCACCGCCTCCACATCCTTTCCCAGAATGCACAGAGGTTGGAAAGCCATCTTCCTCTTCTTCCTGAAATCTATCACCATCTCTCTGGTCTTGCTGATGTTCAGCCGCAGGTGATTCTGTCCAGTCCACTCCACAAAGTTGTCTACCAGTGCCCTGTACTCTTCCTCCTGTCCCTCACTTATACACCCAACAACAGCCAAGTCGTCAGAAAACTTTTTGAGGTGACACGACCCGGTGTTGTACTGAAAGTCAGTGGTGTATAAGGTGAACAGGAAAGGAGACAGTACAGTCCCCTGTGGAGCTCCTGTATCACTAACCACCGCATCAGACAGAACACTGCCCATACGGACGAACTGTGGCCTGCCTGTCAGGTAGTCAGTAATCCAGGAGATCATTGTGTCGTCTACACCCATCACCCGCAGCTTCTCCCCCAGTAGCAGTGGCTGAATGGTGTTAAAAGCACTAGAGAAATCAAAGAATGTGATTCTCACAGTGCCTCCTCCACCATCCAGGTGCGAATGGGCTCGGTGCAGCAGGTAGATGACAGCGTCATCAACTCCCAAGTGGGGCTGGTAAGCAAATTGCAGAGGGTCTAGCAGGGTTCTCACCTGCGGCCTCAGGTTGGCCAAAACCAGTCTCTCCAGCATCTTCATGACGTAAGATGTGAGGGCCACTGGTCGACAGTCATTGAGGTCTGATGGTGTCGACTTCTTTGAAACAGGAACCAGGCAGGAAGTCTTCCAAAGCGCCGGTATTCTCTCCTGACCCAGGCTCAGGTTGTAGAGGTGTTGTAGGACAGGAGACAGCTGGCTGGCACATGTCTTCAGGATCCTGGGGCTGATACCGTCAAGGCCTGCAGCCTTCTGCTGGTGGAGTCTCTCCAGCTGTCTCCTAACCTGGCCTGCAGTCACAGTCATGCAGGGGAGGCTGCTGGTGTCTTCAGTGGAGGACGAGGAGGTGGAGGAGGAGGTGAAGGTGGAGGAGGAGGAGGTAGAGGAGGAGGAGGTGGAGGAGGAAGAGGTGGAGGAGGAGGAGGAGGAGGAGAAGAAGGAGAGGTGCTGCACAGGAGAGCTCACATCAGAGGAGTGAGGGAGGAGGGGAGGAAGCATTTGGGGCAGTGAGGGTGTGTGGGGGTCTGGAGGTGTCATGGAGACGACAGAAGGCTGTGAGCTGATCCTATTGAAAAATCTGTTCAGCTCGTTTGCCCTCTCCAGGCTGCCCGATGACTGTCTGCCGCTCACCTTACACCCAGTGATCTGCTTCATACCAGTTCACATTGTTCTGCTGGAGTTTGGCCTCCAGCTTCCTCCTGTAGGCGTCTTTACAGGCCCTCAGCATATCCCCGAGTTCATGCTGCACTCTCCTCAGTTCTTCCCTGTCTCCAGACCTGAACGCCCTCTTCTTCTTGTTAAGAAGGGCTTTCAGGTCATTGGTGATCCACGGCTTATTATTAGGGAAGCAGCGTACAGTCCGGGTTGGCATGGTGGTGTGTTCACAGAACCTGATGTATTCTGTGATGCAGTCGGTCGTGCTGTCGAGATCCTCTCCATGTAGCTCAACAAGTGCATCCCAGTCTGTCGACTCAAAGCAGTCCTGTAGTGCGTCAGCAGCCTCCTGAGTCCACCTCCTCACGCTCCTAGTGTGGACAGGCTGCCGCTGAACAAGGGGGATATACTTAGGGGTCAGCAGGACCAGATTGTGGTCAGATCTTCCAAGAGGGGGGAGGGCTGTGGGACTGTATGCATCCTTAGCATTTGCATACAACAGATCCAGTGTGTTAAAGTCTCTGGTGGGGCAGTCAACATACTGGTGAAATGTTGGAAGGGTTTTGTCCAGTGAGACGTAATTAAAATCCCCAGTGATGATAATAAATGCGTTAGGATGCTGCGTCTGTATCTGGGCAACAGCGGAGTGGATGACGTACGTCACAGGCCACCGCTGGATCAGCTGAAGGAGGAACGTACACACCGATAATGATGGCGGACGTGAATTCCTGGGGCAAATAATTATTGAATGCCCCAGGAATTCACGTCCGCCATCATTATCGGTGTGTACGTTCCTCCTTCAGGCCTCATCCCCACAGTCAACAGTTCAATGTCCGGGGTACAGATACGTTTGTTCACATGAACATGTCCGGGATTACACCACCTCTCACTCACATACAGTGCAATCCCTCCTCCTTTTTCCTTTCCACTGCTTGTCACGTCCCTGTCCGCCCGAACAGTGCTGAAGCCGGGAATCGCCACGCTGCAGTCCGGGATGTTTGAGTGAAGCCATGTCTCCGTGAAACACAACACACTGCACTCACGATATTCCCTCTGAGCCTTTATCAGCGCGGCGAGCTCGTCCATCTTGTTCCCCAGAGACCTCACGTTTCCCATGACGATCGCCGGTACAGCCGGTCTGTGTCTCCTCTTCTTCACCCTCCGTTTCACTCCGGCTCTGCAGCCACGGCGTCTCCTCCACAGCTCCTTCAGGACCTCAGGCCTGGCTCCGGGTAGCAGTGCAGGTTCACACAGCGCAATCAGCTGGTCACGTGTGTAAACAATGCGCTCAATGATGCGCTCCTGACCCTCCGTTGCTAGGGCTAGCAAAAACATCACAAAAAGTGCCGTAAAAGTTCAAAAAAGAAAAAAAAAAAGGTGTTCGTCCTCTCCCAGTCTCCGGAGAAGACCCGCCAAAAGTTCAGCGAAAACCAGAACACAAACACAACACAAATACAACAAAAACTACAAAAAAACTTAAAAACCCATGGGAGCTGCTGTTACAGGCTGCCACCTAGTACGGCGCCATAGCAACTATGTATGGCATGCAACACCATTCTTGTGTCAGCCTCCTCCTGATCACTGTACAGTGATGTCAAAATGCTGACACCTGTTTTGCAAACACTCTTCACCTCCTCACCTTTCTCAAATCCATCTGCCAAGACAATGGAGTCATCAGAGTGCATTCTCTGTGAGGCTGCAGTGATGATGTAGTTGCTCACAAATACACACACCAAGTCCACATTTAATTGTTTAAGGTGTTCCACAAGGATCGATTTGAGGTCCCCTGCTATTAGCTATACTTGACATATACTTAAAGGTCCCACATTATGGTCATTTCTGCTTCTTGATATGGTTCCTTGAAGTCTAAATGGAATGTTAGTAACATGCTTTGGTCGAAATAAGCTGAAGGATTAAGCACAGCAGGGTTCTTGAAACACCAGTTTCACAGCCCTGCTCCAGGTGGCCTGTTTCAGTGCCTTTCCCTTTAAATGCTAATGAGCTATTGCGCGCCGCCCACGGTGCCGCCCACCTCTTCCTGCCTGCGGAAGACGTGAGGACGGCATCATGTGACCATGGCAACGGCGGAGTTTCTGGAAGTAATGGCCGCCAGACAACAAGACTATGGTCCGACCCAGAACAACAAGAGGCTCCAGAAGAAAGTAAGCAGCCAAGAATGAACATTGATGTTTCTCATTGGTTAGTAGTTAAGTTTGTTACCTCGACATTACTTTTATGTTACTGCAGACTAACGAAAGTTTTACGAGCTTACTGGCCGTCTGCCCCGCGTTGTTCTGATAACAGCCCCCTTCTCCTGCCTCCAGTGTTTACATCATAAAGCTTAGCCAAACCTTGGCTGGTGTTTACTGCTGTTCAGTTGCAGTAACGCGGATGCAATTTAGCAACAGCCATTACAAGACAAAAGCGTAACCCCATATTATTATTTACCTTTATGTAGCCAGGTAAGTTGATTGAGAACCTCTTATTTGTAGTGACGACCTGTAATTAGCTACTGCCAGCAATTTTCAAGTTAGATATATTACCAAAGAAACAACACGACGTGATTAGCGATTATAGTTTCCAATGAATGATAAAAACTTTGCATAAAAAACAGGTGTTCCTGTGGCAATTGTGTACAAATGCCTACATAACCTGAGAATATCTGCTGTATGGAAATACCACAATGAAGTGTGAACACTGGGCAAACAAGGTTGTCATTTTGCTGTCTCTCTTTTCTCTAATCTATTGTCACTCACTCACCTTTCATAATTTCTTGGTTACACGAAGACTACAGCAGCATCCTGAGCCACCATCATGCATGGTGGACCCTCCTGGCCTGTAACCTGTCTGCCTGAATGTATCTGCACTGCAGAATGCACTGAACATTTATCGGACAGACTATGGACCTTTACTTCTGAGGGGAATAGTGCAGTCAGCTTTTAGTCACATAAATACTATTAATTTATCGCAAAAGTGTTATGATGAAAAGTACATAACTGATTCCTCTATCTTACATTGCTTATAGTTTATCTTTTACTTATTACCATGAAAATTAAATATCAAACAATGAAAACACAGAACAGTCAGGAAAGATGTTTTATTGTAAGAAACATTTGTAAACATGTGTTGACATGAATGAAATAATAACAAGAAGAAGAAAATATCATAAAGTGAAACAGTTTGCACTTTATATATCAACTTCAATATCAATATGAAAATAATAACAAAGAAAGTATCTAGTTGCCATAGGTGTAAACATTCAGTGCTGACTTTATATTGAATTGTGTTCAGCCAATATAGCCTACAGAAGCTTTGTAAGCTGGTGCTGGGGCTCTCTAGGGTGGTGAGTGAGAGTTGCGAGGTCCGAGAGGTCTTCAGGGATTATGAGTTTCAGCACCTCGTTCACATATGGGGCAGGGTCCTGGAAAACCTTCTTGAAGATCAGGTCCAACAGAGCATCACCGCAGTCTGCAGTGCAATAAACAAAAATGTATGTTTACAGGAAAATTGCAGTAGAACCAAAAAAGCCTTGTGCTGTACTGTTGTGAAGTTTCTCTTATTTCTCCTAATTACTTCTTATTTATACATTCTCCTTATTATTTATTTTGAAAACCATCTTAAAAGAATTCAGATTTTAAGTGTTTGTGTTCAGCCTTTTGTGTGATGCCTGTGTGTTCATGTTTATTTTTATTTGTGAGGTTCAAATAAAAGATTGTAAAACTTACGGAATGTCACCTCTGTCTTCACGGGTTTGGCTCTGCACTCTCCCTTCCTTCCTGGACTTTGGAAAGCTCAGTTTGAAAAGAGGATCTCCTGATGATGTGGTGGCTTGTCCTCTATCAGCCTTCTCACTGTAATGCAGTGCAGCCAGGTAGAGTCTTGAACAGCAAAAATACAATAAAACATGAAAACAATTGCAAGAAATGGGCAAACAATTTGAAATGTTCTCAACAAGTAATCACAGTTTAATCATCCTGCACAGAATTCCCAGATATGGATAGGATAACACATGACAGCACTGTTACAATATAATTCAAGCACTAAAGGCTGCAACGCATTACATTACTCTAACCTGACCTCTTTATTTCAGTAACGAGTAATCTAACGCGTTAACATTTCCAAACCAGTGATCAGATTAAAGTTATTTATTCAAGTCACTGTGCATTACAATTATTTTGGTCATTTTCCTTAGTAAAAATATATATTCTTGCTTTCTTCTTGCGTCTCGGGGAGTGATGTCACGTCTGTCTGAAGTCACGTTTTAGCCATGAGGATAACTCACGTGTAACACCACGCAGCAACACAAAAATGGAGGGAGGAGAGAGATGCGCGTTTTCTAGCTGGAAATATGGTCATTATTTTGAGTTATTAAAAACAAAAAATCACGAATACTTGGTCAGGGGCCCGGCCCGGCCTGGCGTCGGGCTCGGGCAGAGAATCTAAACTGTGTAGCAGGCAACAGCACACTCGTTTTGCCCTGGCCCATGCCAACATATTCCAGCTTAGAAAACGTTTTCAAATGCATTATTTCACAAAATCCTGAAAACTTAGACCTGGTGGAGGGTGTGTGTATGTACCGCTTGACTGACCGGGTCTCTGGGTTTGCATGTGGAGACCGTGTTGATGCGAACCAGAAGCTTGCGGTTGGCATTAGCTTGAAAGCTCGCGGTTAGCATTAGCTTGGAAGATCGTGGTTAGCGTTAGCTGGTACTATGTGACACTGCTTGGTTAGTTCGTGTAAAATTGCTAAATAAACACAGCTAAATACTTGCACATGCAGACATTTCCCTAGGACACGCATTACATAATGTGCAAGATCAGAAATGTAATACACATGTAGGATACTATGGTATGTGGTCCTGCCATGGGCAGCACCATAAATATAAAATGTAGGAGACACTGCTCACACACTACTTTGATATATATATGATTATTAATCACTGGCAATTAATATTACACTCGTTAAAGGGGCACCACCTCCGTGTTTAGTTATTGGAATAATCCGGAGGACATTATTCCAAACACCCAACTGTACAAGTTGGCTTGGACAGTTAGAGTCCATTCAAAATCAATTTATTCAATATCAATCAATATTCAGTCTCAATATTCTGAAGTAGTGAATTCTTTGCACGTATCCATCGGTTTTCCACATTAAAATTAAGTTCCAGACAAAGACAAACAATTATATGTTTATTGACTAAATAATTTGGGTAAAATAAAAGACATGACAATTTCAGACGAACAACAGATAACAGAAAAGGTAAAGACTGTAATTAGGAAAATAATAAAGTCGTGTGACCGTTGGCAGATGGTAAAGTTAAAGGGTCGGGTTTTTATATATTAAATATTACGGGAGTAATCTTTTAATACTAACGAGACCCTACCTCAACTTTCTTAAGTTCATAGGATAGAGGTTAGAACTTTAGACAGAAGTCAGAGCTTTAGACAGAAGTCAGAACTTTGACAGAAGTCAGAACTTTAGACACCACTCATTCTCACGTGTGTGGATCCAGCTGCATGAAGACGTTCAGCCGGTTTTGTCTGGGAGTCAGGAGGCACAGAAGCTTGGTCTCTTTGAGAGTTCTGGGTTGGACCACGGCACGGCGCGTCGGTCCAGTAGCCAGAGGGAAGGCCGGTACTCTGTTGAGGGACTCTTGGTCCGAAGGCCCAGCGGGTTTTCCGCCTTGGGAGCGCTGGGGGCAGAGTCGGTCTCGGCTGGGAGCACACAAAGTCTCTTTCGTTGGACTCTTTGCAAGGCTTGCAACGTTCTTCATCAGATGATCACAGTCTTGAAAAAGACTTTTCTTGGTGGTTTCAAATAGTGGTACTCAAGTTCTGATCCTTTCACTAATTCAACTTCTTCTGGATCAGGCGGTGATACTTTAACAGTATAAAATCAAAAGAAAAGAATTTGTTCTATTAAAGACTTGGATAAAAGTAGAGTACTTAAAGTAGTTATTCAATTCGCTTTCTTAGAGCTTGTTGCAAAAATAAAAGTAAAGATTACTTTAAAAATAAAAATAACAATGAAAAACAAAGAAGTGAAGAGAAAAGAAGAGGGAGAAGAAGCAGGGGGAGAAGAGGACAGGGGGAGAGCGTGTCCGGAGAAGAAGAGGAGAGTAAAGTGCATGAGAAGGGGAGAATGTCTCTTTTTATGACCTGTAGCAGGGGCTGGCTGACAGTGTCACACCTCCTGTGATCTGAGCTGAGGCTCCCAAAAGTTAATCTAACTATACTATTGTATTTAACATTTTGAAATCGTGTTTTAACCTTCCCAAAACTTCACCATCTTAAAAGTCTAATTTTTGCCTTTGTGAAAAGATGCAACATGATAATGATCATTTGTCATTCAAAAGAATTATAACCTGATCAAGACATGAAGCACTTAAGTATACAACATATGACAATAAAGTATACAACACACAGTAGAACCAAGGACTTATACATATTCCTTGTAGTTCTATCTTTAACAAAACATATCAGACATTTAACTGGTAAATAATACAAGTATTACACAAGGAATGATGATCTTCAAATCTCTCCTCCATCGACAAAGGGGAGGGGTTTCTGTTGACCTCAAACTTATTGAGTAATAAACTTCATTTGGGCTTCACAATAACATAAGAAAGATCTTTTTTTCTATTACAGATTTTTTTCTATTTCGGGATCCGTTAAATTTAAGAAATTGAGATGTAGTTTATTTGTTATTTAGGACTTTTGGGTGAGAACAGAAGACTGAAAGGGGGGACTGGTATGTCAGACCCAGGAACAACAACGGTCGTAAATAACAGTTGGACATGTGAGGAGAAGAACACACAGATTAGGTTTCCCATTAAGCCTTCCCCCACTGGAGAATGTTCCAGAGGGAGAGAAACGTAGAGTAAAACATCTTAAATCACCACATCTATGTTAGAAACCAGTCCTTCTTCCTTTTGGTGTGACCAAAGAAAACTCGGGAAAAGTGGTTCATCTTCTTTGGAGGAAGAGGAACAGACCAGATGTGCTTTGTCGTTGTAAATTACAAAGAAGATCTCTGGTGATCTGTTTATTGCAAGAAAAACAACATCTTCCCACTCTGTGGAGAGGAGAGGAATTTGCCAGGCCAGGATATGGGGCTTTCAGTCCCAAATGCTGGAAAAAGGAGTTGATTTGGGTTAAAGGTAATCATGGCCAAAATGAGACCACTTTAAGATGCAGAGACAACGGCTTGTGTTCCTACACACACAATGATTCTGCTGTAGCACTAACTTGTGTGGTCAGAGAAGCTAACGTTAGCGGTTAGCTGCTAACCTTACCTTGTTCTCAATGGCAAAACACACAGTACATCACGCACGAGTTCAGCCTTATCTACAGAAACACACAGCACATTTGTATACTTACATGTCCTTGGTCTGCAAGTATTCCTTTGAGTATAAGTCTGCCGACTACTCCTGCCTTGTACTGGCAACAGTTTTTTGCCAACTTCAGCTAGGACATTGCAACCGCTTCTTCCCGGTCGTACATTCGCCATTTTCTAACCGAGCAGAAAAAAATGGCGCCGTTTAGATAATTCCTTTGGGTGTGGCAAACCTTCACCTGGGGCGGTGCCACCAACCTAGGGGGACGCGTCTAATCTGTCGGTGACGTCACCGACAGACTATCTTCAACTGGCCTGTATAAGCACACATTTTCTAAAGGCGGAGAAAGCAAAAAAGGGAGAGGATGAACTTTTTTCATACCAGGGGGGATTGTAGACAGACCGGGGATGCATATTATTGATTGAAAACCGCTCTCAGGTGTATTTTGCATAATATGGGACCTTTAAATAGACAATTCTTGATTCTGAATGGCTGACAGGTGTGGATTCATTTTAAGTGACCGTACATGTGTTTGCCATTCTAAATGAATTGAATTAATATTCAAATTTAATCAAACAATACAACAGGTAAGTTCTTGCTTAGACTAGAGAGTGCCAAAGTCACAACTGCCCAGGGGACCCCATGGGTCCTTTTTTGGGAAAAACTTTGCGTGGTAGTCATTGGAGAGAGAGAAATATTTTTTAGATCCTGCTTGAATTGTGCCATGAACTACTGATATGATGTCAATTCAAAAGATAATTTTCCAAGTCAAGAAAGTTGAAGTTTCTCATAAATCAAGTAAAATATCATGTAGTTTTGTGTTAAACACTCAGTGAACTACATCTTCTCACTCTACATAAGTCTAAAATGTTTGCCAACTCAGCACAGAAAAAGCACTAAAAAAGGTTAAAATCACAATAAAACTGTCCACATTAACAACTGCACTTATGTGAAAGGGTAGTTTGTTAGTTAGTTTTGTGAGCAAGTTAATATACAGGACCAGCTCTGCAGTGTTAAAGTTACAGGTTTTGGTGACTGTTCAAGGAGACAGTGTAGGAGTCTGGGCTGGATATTTCCTGCAAAAATGAAGGTCCATTTATACCATTAAGGAAGTGTGTCTGCCATAGACCGTATTCACATGGCAGTCATTTTCCTCTGACATCACAGGGTAGGAAGCAAAACATATACTCTAGGGAATCTAACAAGCTGTTTCCTGACTGATCAGTGACTGAAAAGACAACATTTTGTAAAGATCTAGAGGGACATCAGGCTTTTATTCAAAATAAAACAACCTAATTGATAACCATTTGCTTCTGTCAGACAACTGCTGATGTTAGCATTTAATTGTTCCTAGCTAACGTTAATGTTTAATACACAGTGTTGGGAGTAACGCGTTACAAAAGTAATGCAATTACTGTAATGCATTACTTTTTGCTGTAATGCAGTATTGTAAGGCATTACAAAAAAAATGGTAATATTTTACTCGGTACAAATCATAGTAACGAGCGTTACAATGCATTTTAAACCTGAAATTAAGTGGTGTGTTTTTTTAATACAAATTCACCAACACCACGAGATTAGCAGAGGAGAAAAAATCTACGCAAATGTTTACTACCTGTTAGTGCTAGAGAACTATTGATTGAGGAGAAGATGACTGCAGCAGCAGACAAGTTGGACTCTACATTCGTGAGATGGACATACGCTCATTATTTTCAGTTCGTCAGAGACAAGGATGTGAAGAACATTATAGTTAAGTGCACTTTGTGTGCGAAACCTAAAGATCTCTCTACCGCGCGAAATAGCGCAAGTACTTTAACGAAACATCTAGAGCGGTGCCACACTAACATGCGAGCATGAGAGCAGAGAAAACAGGCTCAACAGCTTTCATCAACATCAATGCCCTCAGCCCCCTCTTCATCGCTTCCATTAAAGAACTGGGCCAAGTAGCAGGATGTGCTTTCTTCTGCACTCATTTTTGAAAAATAAAAGAGGCAACATTGTATCTTCCTATATATCAGAAAAAATCAATCTGTGTATTTCAAAAACATTCAATAAAATGTAGATGCATTATAGGAATCTGTACTGTTCCTGATACGTAGAGGAAGGTGGGACATGTCCATGCATCATGCATGTTTAATCACATCTAGAGGACATAAGCTTTTAGAAAATGTATGGTGCAATCAGCTTTCCCTTATATTAATAGAGACCAAGGTGTTGACATACAAAAAGTTTTGACACATATTGATTTCTCATGGGACTGCAAAAGGTAGTGCACCCCAAATGTTTCAATTTTAACACTGCAATTCATGTTCAGCATGGCCAGCCATTTCAAAAACTGTTGTTTTCAGTGTTGGTGGTTGTGAATTTTGGTGAAAGTAACGTAAAAGTAATGCAATAGTAGTATGATGTCTTACAATTCAAAGACAGTAATATTATAACGAATTACTTTGAAATGACAGTAATAAGTAATAAATAATGCATTACATGTTTGGAGTAACTTGCCCAACACTGTTAATCAACACACACATCTCAGACAGACTTTTTTAAGCCTGGGTGTGAAATACATACATAAGTTACATAAGTTAATGAGATATAAACATAGCAGATCTGACAGAGCTAATGTAACTGTTTGATTAGACGACATTCAGTATGTTTCTCTTCCAATGTGTCAACATGTATGTTGATGTTTTAGAATTAATTCAGGCCTTCATTGTCGTATAGTGTAACACTATGAAACAGTAACGTCAGCCACATGTAGGAACTTGTTGGACTGCTAATATTAGCTTTTGTCTAATGGTTATTGCGGCCTAGAAAACATTTCAGCTTTCAAGCTTCCCATCCTGATGTGCAGCGCTTCTCTGGATTCAGAGGCTTGTAATTCCCAACTAAATCAATTTATTAATACACTTTCTGTTTGAATGTGTAGAAGAGATTGTTCTGAATATTGAATTTGTGAATCTTGTCAAAATAGATTTCCATTAAAGTGAAACTCTAATGGTACTCTTATTTGCGATTGAATATAAGTCAAACCTTCGTGTAAAAGCATAATTACGATGAAAGACGCACTTTTAAGATTTACTGTAGTTTGGTTTTCGGGCACGTTAATTTTGAACGGGAGTAACGGGGGCAGAGATACGATGGCATCAAAATCACAATTTTTTAGAACACTAAGAAGGCTCAACACAACATGTAACTTTGCGCCACAGATGCAGCAGCTAACGTGAGTAGTTCAAAAACCTTCTCTTTCATAAACTCTGTGTACACAAACAATGTTCTCAGTGCTCAAGTGTAGAGACCCTGGTGATACTATGAGCAAAGTTTCATGTTGTGTCGAGCCTTCTTAGTGTTTTAAAAATAGAGATTTTAATGCTAGCGTAAAAGTGCCCCTAGCACTCCAGTTCAAAATTAATGTGCCCGAAAACCCAACTACAGTAAATCTTAAAAGTGAGTCGTAATTATGCTTTTACATGAAGGTTTGACTCATATTCAATCGCAAATAAAGCCTCGGTTGCTTTTTGGCGAGAATTTCACTTTAATAAATGACATTGTTTTATTTTGCCCTTCCCCTATTCGGAAGAAACAATCTCTTCTCCCTGGATAACTTGCCACTCATAATAATCAGGTTTAAGATTTTGAAAGTACTGCAATATACACATCTCAACCTTCTAGAAGAGATGTGCTTGGCATTTGTGAGCATCAAAATTGTCGAGGGAGACACATGGAAAAACAACCAAACATTTCTTAGTGCAATTGAGTATGGTTCTCTATTTTGCTCATAACCACATTGCCCTTTAGAAGTTATTGTGGGTTCCATACCCCCAACAAACACTCAAGAATTAATACATTTCTTTCAGGCAGGGCAGACAATCTTAACTGAGAAGGAATTTTACTTGAAACCCCTTTAATTTTAAATACATAAAAAAGTAAAATGTTATTTCGCAAAATTTCATGATTTCCGCCTATTGTATCACTGTTTTTATGGTTTACAGCACACAAATTAAATTAACTATAAACATAACTTTTGTTGAGACATATGCAATAGATACCTGACTATTCACATACAAAATTTGAGCAGGATCTGAGCTTCCCTTGAAAAGTAAGACAGCATTACATGGTTTTTGCACCCTCCGGGGAGATCTCAATCTGCTCTTTCTGAGTTTATGAAATGCATAATTTTATTCATTGATTTGATCCTTTTTGCCCCAAAATAAAAGTTCACAACAATCCATTTCATGAATGGGAGACCCTGAAGATTTAAAAAATATTGTGGTGTTTTGTTCTACCTCGGGTAGGGATACCTCAAAATCTGAGGGCCCTTCCTGCTAGTCTATGTGCCTTGTTCGCCAGCCAGATTCCTGAACAGAGCAAGTAGTAGTCTTTTGCTCCTTGACACACTCACACAATGAATTTCTTCATTTGCTGTCCACAGAAAGCCAATAAGTGGTGTTCACAACTGAAATATAAAATACAAATCAAGCAATTTTAAAGCACTTTTACATGGCACGTGATAAATAAGAAAAAGCAACAAGAATGATATTGATATTGATAATATAATGGTAATAGTAATGATGATGTCACCTTCTGTTTGGGTTTACCTCAAAGCCAGTACAGTGCAAGAGGCTTTTAACTGAGTGACATTAAAATTTGCGATATTTAGAAAATCAGTTGTACTACCATTGACTTTACAGCAACTGGAATGTCAGAGGGGTTGTGGTTGAGGGGGTCATGAGGGTAGTGAGATTGCTAAGATGACTCGAGAAACATCAGGCCATTATCGTCATGCTTTAATGCAGAGCTTAGCATTCAACACATCAATTTTAGTCTGCCACAGCCTGAGCTTCATTTGGAATTCAGTTACAGTTTCATATAATGGCAGCAGCAAGATTAGAGAGGTGAGACGGGAGAAATAAGAGAGAGAAATAGGGTGAAAAAGCAGAGGCCTTCAAGGTGAGGCAGCGATGGCGGTAATGGCTGTAATTTTTGCCACACACCCGGGCACATCAGCAGCAGCAGCAGCACATTAGAATAAGGAATCTATGTTTCCTTTGTGTTTTCAACTAGAACTGCCCTGAGTTCAGCTCAGAGGTCAAATATGTACCAGAAAAGGGAGGGAGAACTCAGTAAAGGGCCAACACAAACTGCTTTCAAATGCACTGTAATCATCTGTTCATTCCTGGTTGCTGAACTGTCCGTAAAAAGTAACTGACAGGTGAGTGATTTAAATAAAGCTGGTAAATATAAACTGACTTTATGTGCATTTCCTCCCCACTATAGCCTGCTACATTGTCCCTCTGAGCTTACTGTATCAAGCCATCCTGTTCTCTATTTAACTCACAACTTGAGGCTGCAGCTGGACACTCATTTTCCCTAGAACATTTTTCATTGATTTGGTGATTGGGAGTTGCTTGTCTTGTTGTTTTAAATGCTGTGAGATTATATTTACTGTTTGTCAACTGTATGCAATGGTATTTACTTTGAATCTTGCTAGCATAACATTATTATCTGGCTAAGAGCTGAGCCAAAGGGTTCAGCAAGCAGAGCTGAGTAGTTATTTACTGTTACTTTGTATCTTAGGTCCGTCCTATCAACTGGAGTAGTGAACAACTTTTCCATTACATAAGGACCTGATGGGATTTTAATGATTGTTTTCAACTATTAGTCAAACTCACAAGTGTTGCCAGGGAAACAGAGTTACTGCTTGAGAAAAACTTTATATTTCAAAATATGAATGTCATCAAAATATACACAAATGTTTTGACTGTTTGTGTGACCATGGTATTATGGAAGCAAATTTGTACCATAATTCAAATTAAAATGCATTTACAGAAATGCTTTTTCATTTTCAGAATGTAGCTGCATTTATTTATTAGTAATAAATCATCCAAATTGCATTTTCATTTTCTTCTTCAAGACTGCTTATTATGCAACTTAATTCAAATGATAAGGAAAAGGACATTTAAGATTTAATTTTCAAAAGATGGCCCAGCAAGTAGGTACCAAAATTCAATTTGAAATGTCAAATTTGAAAATTTAAATGCATTAGCCGAAATGCTTTCTCATTTTAAAGTCAGACCTGCATTTTTGACTCATAAATAAAATTAGTAATAAATCATCCAGATTGCATTTTCATTTTCTTCTTCAAAACTGCTCATTTTTTTACACAAAGACAAAGAAAACAGCTTTTTCGTTTTGAAGCCCTCCCCCTGCAAAAAAAGGTCCAAAATTCAATTTGAATTCGCAATCCCAAGCAGCGCAGGAGAGTGACGTCAGCAGCCTCTCTTCTTCTTCAGCCCCCAGTCTGACCAACCATGCTCAGTGTTGCCAGGTTTTCCACCCAATTGGGCTACTTTTGTTGACGCCAGGCCGGAAAAAAATACATTGGGCGGGTGAATAAAATTTGGGCTGCTTTTGGCGGGTTTTTAATATTGTGAAAACAGCACTCTGAACTGCGGGAGCCCATCACGAGCGCCGGAGGAGCAAGTTCAATAGAACAGAAAGCACCAACCCCACCCCCCAGCTAACGGCGAGGAGCATAACTCTCTCTCTCTCTCTCCCTTCCCTCTCCCTCTCTCTCTCTTCCCCCCCCCCCCCCCCCCACACACACACACACAAGGGTGTCTGGCAACTTCGTGATTTGGGCTGGTTTTTAGTGGATTGGGCGGGTTCTAAGATCTGATTGGGCTGGAAACTGTCAATCCGATCTGGCAACACTGACCGTGCTACGCATCTACGTTGGGGGGCGGCGGTGTGCTTATTCGACACTGGAGCAAGAGAAGGGACAAGAGGAGAGTGGGAAGGCTGTGTTGGTAGCATTTTTTTTCCAGTGCAAAATTCTCTAACATTTACGGTGATCGTAATGAAGCCGCTCTGAAGAGCTGCTGGCAGTGACGGTGGGTCAGACTGCTGACTCACAGTCAGACCCATGAAACACACACGGTACTTTACAGTCAGTATTCCCGGTAATAAACTGAAGGTATCAGCGCTGGACCGTACGTCGACGTCGCCGCCATATTGGATGTGGCAGCTCAGCCCCGTGAACTAATACAAGTCAATGGAGTGAACTTTATAAAGCTCCTTCTACAAAGTGCTATAAGCTAATGTCTCTCTCTCTCCCACACCCACGCACCTGCAGCGGGTCACAAAATCGGCGGCCGCTTTATAGCCTGGAGCCCCGCCTTTCCGAAACCCCACTGTTCCGAACATAGACTTTAATTCATCGTAATGGCGGGGTTTCCCTTTTTTTCAAAGACCCCGCTATTCCGAAAAGTCTATTGGGGAAACCCCTCCATTCCGAAACCCTCCCACTCCGAACGGACACAATCAGAAAGGAAACGGAGGCTGCGCATTTTTTTCCTTTGTGGGTTCAAACGGATCATGTGGCTGATTAACCGCCAAACAAGCCTGCTTCATATTAATGACATAACGCTCATTATGCTTCAGCTGGACAAATGGCTATGTTGAATTGAAATTATTTTATCATGCTAAATATCCGAAATTGTATGAAAATTGCTCCAATGCGTTATACCGATCTTCGTGCATATTCAGACACAGCCTGATATGGGTTCTGAGCAAAGGAATGTCTGTTTTCTCCCCCGGTCTGTTGTCAGCAGGAGCGGGGGCTGCAGGCTCGCGCCTGGGTGAAGTGGGCTCAAGCCAGAGTTCAGCCGAGAGAGAAAAAATGTGTAGCCTATGCTCTGTGGGAGATCTCCCACAACAGAGTGGATGAGAAAGCAAGGGGGACAGATCTGCCCAGCAAACATCAGAACACAGAGTGCAGCCTTTGTCTGTCACCTGGTTCAGCACCCTGGACAGCTGCCTGCGTAACTGGATGTGGGAATTTGATGCATTTGAAGCCGCGACATTTGGTTTAGAAACATCATATAATATATAATAACATTGTTTCGAGTCGTAAACAGTTCTGTAAGTGGAAGAAATAAGAATCAATTAGGCTATTAGTGTTAGTCCTTCTTCATATAAAGTTATGTTACAGTCGCACAGCTGGAGAACGCTAACAAAGTTAGAGACAAGAGAGACAATGAATGAAATCCCGCGAAATGATGTGCGGTCAATATGACCGCTTATGGCTGAAATAGGTAAAACAAATCACATTTTCTTTTCCTTTTGTGTAATTTATATAAAAACTATTCTCAATTAAAATACAGACACTTTTAGAAAAATGGTTAGAAGTCTGTAATGTTTGCATTTTGTTTACATCGCAGATTGATAACTTAATTGTGATAATGTTCAAAGTTATTATTATTATTATTATTATTATTATTATTTCACATAAACACACACACAGCAAGTATAATGGTACTGTGCTAGGTATTCTTTTCGTGGTTCTTCGTGCTTGGAGCAATATTGTTGTTGTGGCATTCATGCCAATAAAGCGAATTTGAAATGAATTGAATTAATAAACCTTTAGATTCTTGCCTATAGACTGATAGCCTAAGTGTTGTGTTTACAAATGAGCAATACATCCAGATTTCTTGAGATTTGTATTGTCAATGGGAATTTAAATTTAAATGTCAGGCGATGTTTTTTTCATGGAAATAATTTTTCAGGCAAACAATTATAAGAGAGAGAGGGAGCGCGGACGGGGGATCCGTTGTGTGACAGCGGAGCGGAAGGTCAGCAGCTGGATTTTGCACGCACGGTCAGTAGTATTAGTAGGTGTTTGAGGTTTATCACGTTTGCGGACATTATTACATTCAATGTAATAATGTAATGTAATGGATGCAAAATCAATTTCATGTAGTTTTTATTGAATCAAAAATGCATAGGTAGCCTATTGTCTTCTCCTCTGCTTTTTTTTTTCAAAGACAAACTGAGCAGCACTGCTCAATCCACTCATACATTGTTAACCTTCCACAAAGACAAGTTATGTTAAAACGAACGACCAAAGGGGTCATTCCCTGGCAGATCGCACCCATGGGCCACAGTTGATTTCAGAATTGTGCGAGTGCGGCTGGAAGTGGGGATTTCAGCACCACGGGTTGCGCGTGTAAAAAGATAAGACAAACGTTTAAATGTGTTTGCTGCAAGCAAAAATATACTACATAATAAATGAAGGTAGTGACATAGGCCTATTAGCAATAAAAAACAATGAGTTGTGTGAGTGCGGCCGGCAGTGTTTGATGTAGGAAGTAATGTAAACTTGAAAATCAATTTCGGAACAGCTGTGTTTTGAGGGGAGGGTCGGAACAGCGGTGTTTTGGAGTGGGGGTGTTTCGGAATGGTGGGGTTTCACAATGGTGGTTTGTCGGAATGTCAGGCTGTCCCCCCCGGGGGGTTGTTTTGTTGTTTTGTGTTGTTTGTGTTGGTTGTTGTTGTTGTTGTTGTTTGTGGTTTTGTTGTGTTGTTGTGCCTCGCGCCGCCCCGTTGCCAGATGATTTCGTGTTCTACACGCGGTATTTGGCTAAGTCATAGTTTTGCCAAGACTAAAGCTTTTGTGCATTAACTTCTACCAGTGTTTTCCCCCTAACTCTGCTTTACTCTGCTTTACTCTACCTCCAACGACTGGCTTTACTCTACCTCCAACGACCTCCCGTGTCAAGGAATGTTGGGAAGAGAAGAGAGCAGAGAGCACAAAACGCTTACAAACCAGAGATGTGGTGATAGCAGGTAATGTTAGGTTTTAAAAAAAATATATTTTAAGATTCAGTGGTTTGTTGAAGTTTGAATGTGATGTTCATTGAAAATAATGTATTATTTACTATTTCAATAGCGGATGGAAGAATGGACAGTCCTGGGTATTGTGCCCAGTACTGTACATACACTTCCAGAATGACTCCCAAGAAATCATTTCCATCGTAACAGTGGACAAAAGGGAAACGGGGAGAAATTCTGTGGTCATGGAGAGAGAAGCATTTGTGCGGACAGTCGATAGGCTATTGGAAGAGGTGAAGCTTGTGGAGGTCTGCACAGATGTCCATGTCCAGATCTCTGCCCTAATGAGTAAGTATTGAAAGTTTGTTAGGAATCTTACAGGAAAAATAATAGTAGTCATCGTTTTATTTATTTTTTGGGAAAATCAACTGTATTTACCGTACATAATTTTCAATTAATTTTACTGAATCAGACAAAGGAAAGTACAAAGACCTTGGGATGCAGCACAGCTTGGACATGTGGCATGTTGCCAAGAATTTGGCCAAAAGGATCCATTCTGTAAGTGTAGTTTTCATTACAAACACTTTTACCATGATAATCTAACTTGTGGTTTGTTTTGATGACTGTTTTATCTTTACATCCTAGGCTGCACAGGTGAAAGGTCAGTCCAGCTTGAGCCATTGGTTTAAGGACATCGTCAACCACTTTTGGTGGTGCTGCAAAGAGGCAGATTCGTACCAAGAATTCATTGTAAGTTGTCATGGTTTGGAAACTACTTGATTATAATTTTTTGGAGAAAGTAAAGGTTTATTTCTAAGAAGAAAACGAGCAGTGTAATAAAAAGGTAAAATAAAGTACATCTGTTTCTATGATTTTAGACTATAGATTATTTTACAGATACTGCAAACAAATAGTCTGTATTTTTATTGTATAAGTGTGTTCTCAAGAACTCAATTAGTTTGTGAAAAAAAGCTGTTATCTATATATATATTTTTTAGGAGCTGTGGCTTGGACTACTACATCATGTCACCAATGAACACAAGTGGGTCCTGGGCAGCTGGCAGCATGTGGACCTGGAATCTGGGGGAACTCAGCAGTGGCTTGTGAGAGGCTCCATGGCACACGAGGCCCTCAAATCCATCGTTGCAAAAAAGCAGTGGCTGAAAGAGGTCCACAAATACCTAAAATTTAGGTAATTTGACTGTCTCTTTACTAATAAGGATGTTTGCAAAGCTAGAAAGTAATTTACTAAATATTTGACAATGGTTGTCCCCATCTACAGGTCCACTGCTTATCTGGAGTCTTTCCAGAATCATATTCTTATGTATGCAAATAAGCGTACAGCATTTAGCCCACCAGTGTTTGAGGCCTGAACAATCCTTGCCGCCATGGATTACAATTTCCATAAGGACAGGCCAGATTTACTTAAATCTGACGGAGGCAAACAGTAAGTCACTTGCTCATTGCTCCATGTATTTATTTTTTGAAAACACTAAAGAACATGTTTTGAGGAATATACTAAGACATCATGCCCATCACCACTTTGACCTATTGCCCTCTGGGCGGTGCGATCAATCAATTCTCAGCTTACTTTCCTGAGCTGAAATATTCTAATTACATTTCTTTCTCTCTCTCTCTCTCCCCTCTGCTTCTACAAATTTCAGGTACAAGAGGCAGTACAACAAAAATGCGAGGAGGTACATGCTCTACACTGTGAAGGCTGCAAAAACATATGCATACATCCCAGAGTTGCATGCCAGGATTCTTCAGAAGAGAGTGGCTGGGAAGGGGATGCCCAGGAAGAGGTCACTTCGGCCTGATGACCCCAGAAGGCTTGGTCTGCTCCCCCCTGTCCCAGCACCAACTTTGACAGAACTCCTGCACACCCAAGTCAGGAAAGGTCTTGGTAGGTGGAATGTCTTCATTTCTTACTCATTGGGCTACAAAAGACACTCTCTAAGTTAGATCTCATGTGTAACATAACTTTATGCACAAACAAGAAACCTGTATTCTGTGCCAATGATTTAATCTACTGATTTCTTATTTTATTTGTTGTCCTCCGCAGCTCCAGCATTCAAGAGTGACTAAAGAGCCAATAAGCATTGTGGAGCATCAAAACTTTTTTTTTTTTACTCTATTTACTTTGTTTATTTTTTTGCCTTTTTGTTATTATTGGAAATTTAAAACCACGTGCTCAGTAAAAAGGAAGTCACCGTGCGATCTGTACTGTGTGTTATTTATACTTCATCTTGAGGTTTATTGCACTGTTTTCACACTGAAATGACTGAAAGAGGACAGTTTTTGGTTTGTTCTTTAGACAATAGAAATAATTCATTACATTGTAATGGCTGATGCAGTTGATAGGACCCTGGCCACAGCATTTTCTCTCCAAATCTGTGGTCATCTCCCTGTAGTTGCCATATGTGCACCATGGAAGAGCAGCCGCTGGTGGAGGAGTAGGGGTGTTCCCTAAGGTTAGTAGGGCATCAAAAACCAACCCCGGCTCCCGAGAAAAAAGTTGGGTGGTCAGCTCTCTTAGCTCCACTTCCCCCATCTGCTGAATAAGTGCCTAGGTAAACACATCACAAAGAAACAATGTTATGCATTTCAGCTAGTAAAAGTAAAAAATAAAGCTGACATCATGTAACACTGCCTCGGACCCATATAATTTAGATGGTCTACACTAAAGGTTTTATAGCCATGATGTCACTTGAGTAATCTATTCATTTATCACAGTTTTAGCATACTCTGAACATCTCTTGTGGAAACAAACCTCTGTTTGAACCCTTCTCTCAGTCTGTAGTCTCTGGACTCTTTCCTCCTCCACTTCATCTCTGCCTCCTCTCCTCCCTCTGCTTCCTCTGCCACTTCTTCTCTCACTTGGACCTACACTTTCTCCTCCTCTACCAGCTGTCTGTCCTCTGCCCACTGGGGCTGGAGCTGCCTGCTCTCGTCGTCCTCCTCTTCCCCTCTGTCCTCTACCTGTAACAGCTGTCCCCTGCATTATCTCCCCCTCTCCCTCCTCTCCCTGGCGCAGTAAAAGTAGAAGTAACTAAGTAACTAGT
Organism: Sparus aurata; assembly: GCF_900880675.1. Classification (NCBI taxonomy): domain Eukaryota; kingdom Metazoa; phylum Chordata; class Actinopteri; order Spariformes; family Sparidae; genus Sparus; species Sparus aurata. The sequence goes on along the minus strand of NC_044203.1, from coordinate 5,235,111 downwards.
AAAAGTAGCTCAGTCGACATGTTACATGAGTAAGAGTAAAAAAGTACTTGCTTTTAAAGGTACTTAAGTATCCAAAAGTACATGCTTTTAAATTTACTTTAAGTAAAAGTAAGAGTAAGAGTAAGAGTAAATTTCTTATTCTTCACATCAATGAATTACTATAATTTTTTCTAAATGAATTTAAGGACCTTTTAACTCTTGTTTCTGAGAATTAACTCTTTGAAACCACCTGCACTGATGTGCTTGCTTTTAGAACCACAATGTTATATAAAGCCTGCAGAAACACCTATAAAAACAAATCAAATGAATGGGATCACAGGGGGACAGAAGATGTTGCAGATGCAGATGTTTATTAACAATCATTAAAACTGTAACCAAATGAACCTGCACCGTCCAACTAACTCTCTATCATTTAGCTAAGTTAGGAACTGGAACCCCCTCAAAGACCAATGTTGTCCCCAGACCACTGGTTGAGAATCACTGCTTTACAAAAAACTACATCTGATGCAGCCATTGTCGCGGTTTTGTGTTGACAAACGCAGTCGAGAGCGTGGCTACTTTGGTGGTGTCTTTATGGGGAGGATGACGTTTTTCCGCTTTTACGTAGATCCCAGTGGAGAGCGTGCACTGTGATAGGTTTCCTTCTTTGACAAACACAGCTTGTGTCCAATAGTATTTTAGAAAAAAATAAAATAAAAAAGAGCAGACCTGAAAGTAACGAGTACTTTTCAGCCTTCCTAGAAATTAACTCGAGTAAAAGTAAAAATATTTGTCTTGGAAATGTATTCAAGTAAGAGTAATAAGTACCAAAGAAATCTAATACTCTAGTAAAGTACAAATCCTCTGGATATGTACTTAAGTACAGTACTCAAGTAAATTTACTCCATTACTGTCCACCACTGAGACTGTACCACTCCTGAATGCTAATGCTAATTTATGTATAGAAGTAAGCTGCATACTTGTCATATCACAGTTAAACTTTATACCATCAGAGACGCTGGGATAGACTCAATACATTTAGTATTTACATCCATTGCATGTTCATAATTTTGGCCCAACCAGGACACCTGCATTCAAGATTTAAATAGGTTAATAGCATTCTGTCCAATACATGCATGTACTCACCCGAAGATAAAGTCTCATCTGGCTGTGTTGGAAGACTGTCACAGGCTGTATTTGAGGACTGGTGGTTGCTTGGAGGACTGCCCAACACATCTCTTTTGCCTTAATAAAAGACACGCAGTACTGGAGTTATGTTTTGTATTATCATGTAGTATTTTCTTTGGAGATGATAATTCAATCCTGGAAAATCATATACTTATAGTATAGCTGTCTTACTATGCATATTTTCTTAAGATGAAAGTTGCATTATGTGAGTACTTAAAACACCTACTTGTGGTTCTGAAATGTGAAAGCCGTTTCCTCACTTCCACAGGCTTTAGGACATGAAGGTCACTCTCTTGTATGTAGTTCAAGTCCTCCAGGTCATGGACTCCTGATTCCTGAAGAACCTCAAAGACTCAAGTTCACTTAGTTTGGAAGAGTGGATGTAGGCTAATAAACGAGGCAAGATCACTTCCTCCATCCAAGGCTCACACAAATTATCTGCTGAGAAAAACCCCGCTGGTACTACTACCACAGTCCATACGCATATAGAGACCAGAGCTCGGGAGCTCCGGGACAGAACCAGATACACAGAGACTTGGGCACATCAGGAGAGAGCTTGAAGAAAAGTCTGCGAGGTAGTTGGACTCCGTGCTGCCCAGAGACGGACGGCTACAACGGTACTGTAGCTGGACCGTCCAGCCCCGCCTTCCCGCAGGCTGCTGCCATTACCTTCTCAAATGATATGCAAACCACGCTCTTCTTGCCCCTCCCCTCAGGCCCCTCCCTCTCGACGCCAAAACAGTGACAGAAAGTTGAAACTGAGAAGTGACACTGAAAAAATACTGACACTGTAAAAAAAAATCTGTCACTGAAAAAAAAGTGACATGAAGAAAAAATCTGAAGATTGTCATTGAAAAATACAAAAAAATCCCAATAAAATTAAATGATAAGATTTTCGGATTTGAATTATTTGAATTACTTTCTTTTTTCAGTGCCAATATTTGTTTCAATGCCAATACAACTGTTTTCAATACAAATGTTTCAATGACAATGTTTTTTTTTTCATTACTGGTTTTGTTTTCAATGCCAATTTTTTTTTGGATGCCAAATTTTAAAGTCACGTTCTGGCTCCATACGTTAGCTTCTTTCAGTCCACCGGGCTTTCTCTCGATAGCTCCTCCCCCTGCAGTGCGCGCTCTGTGCAGCTACGTCCAAAACTCAGATACAAATTCTGATTGGCTGCAGAATGGTTCCTGATTTAACCCTTTCAATTCGTTCATGCTGTTGATAAAATAATTTAAGACCTTGCAATTCAAGTAATTATTTCTCACATGATAAAGGCTATGTGTTGCTGGAATCTTTTTTTTTTAAGCACAGAAACACTCCTGTTTCCGATCCTATATCTCCACTGTTTACATTTAAATTATTGAAGGCAGGCAGGCTCAAATTAAATTTGTTCTAAATGCTAGAACAGTAATATAATGCATTCATGCTGTACCACACAGAGAATGGTTATTTTGAAAGTAGTACCAACATCTAGTTTTATCCTGAGGTCTTTTATAAATTGTCTTTCCTAGCGACAGATAGTGATATGTTTATGCCACTACAACAGCACTCACTTTGACTGATGCATCCATGCACATCATAAACTGCATTTCATATCATAACAGGCCTACATCCCTAAAAAAAAATCTGTTTTCGGTAATTTATAAGGTGATGTACAAATTTGTATTGCCAATTTGTGAACTGGTTGGAATGTAACTTAAAAAGACCTTCACCAACATTCTCACTTACCTATATCTGTGGACTGATTTCTATGTAAAGTACTTGGGATAGTTTTTGCTATCCACAGGATGTGACCTTTATGCGACCTTTATGCACACCTGTTTAGTTTTGGCTGCCTTTTTGTAGACAATGTTTAGTTTAAATGATTTTGGTCAATGCTAGGCTAAAAGTGATGCCAAAGAGGCAATCGGTGCAGAGCAGAGCATACTGTAAATTCTTAACATTCTTAAGAATGTTATGATGTCATTTTGTACGTGTTAAGGTCAATGTTTTTGTTATTAAAGTATTTATTTATTTTCAAACATATAATACAAAAACCTTACAACGGACACCACAAACACAGACAAAACCCAAAAGGCAGTCAAAACAGAAAACAACTTAAAAGGACAACACCCCTCTGTACCACTATATAATATGTGATTGGCTGCAAAGTGTTTCAACACATTTTCAATGTATCAGGCCCTTAATATACTCAAAGAAATAGTCCCACACTAAATGAAACTTCCCTTTGACATTATTCTTCTTGGCAACCAATAATTCATAGGATGCAGTCTCTGTCATCAGTTGGATCCAATCTGCGAGCCCCGGCATACATGTGCTCTTCCAGTTTCTCAGTACCAGCCTTGCTGCAGTGATGAGGCCTACAGTTATTAGCGCATGTTGTCCTTTGTTGACTCCTTGTGGCAACAGTGTGCCATCTCCCAGGAGGCAAAACAGTGGCTCTGGCAACTTGTGTCCTAACCAATCTCCCAATTTCCTGAATACTTCTTTCCAGAAAGGTAATACCACAGGACATTCCCAAAAGGCATGTAAAAATGTACCAATTTCTCCCTTACATTTCCAACATCTTCTGTCTTCTATTAAGCCCATTCTAAAAAGCTTCACGGGAGTATAGTAGTATCTATGTATAATTTTATAATGGGTAAACTTACTTCTAATATCCCTAGTGGCCCAGCCAACTTTAGAAACTATGTTATTCCATTTCTCCTTACTTATTTCACACTCTAAATCTCTCTGCCATATTAACCTAAGATTCTCAGTATTCACCTTTCATAATTCCATTATCTCTTTGTAAAATACTGAAGCCTTATGCATTGTACTTGGCAAGTCAAAAAGACTTTGCAGCATATTAGGTTCCTCTATGTTTCTATTAAGTGGGAACACACTACACGGCAAATTTGGAAGTGTTAATCCAACTCCCTGGGAGTTAAATTCAACACTTTGAAAGTGTCTATATTGGTCCACTCTAGATCGAGTTAAAACAACACTTTTGAAAGAGTTAAACAGTTAACACTGTGACAGAGTTGGAACAACACTCTTGATAGTTGAAATTTAACACACATCAGTGTTGAATTTACCTAACACTAGTGTGTAGTGTCAAAAGTTAACACTATCAGTGTGTTTTTTAACACTGAATAAGGTTCAAATTATATTAAAGGTCCCATATCATGCAAAATACACCTGAGAGCGGTTTTCTATCAATAATATGCATCCCCGGCCTGTCTACAATCCCCCCTGGTATGAAAAAAGTTCATCCTCTCCCTTTTTTGCTTTCTCCGCCTTTAGAAAATGTGTGCTTATACAGGCCAGTTGAAATTGTCTGTCGGTGAAGGGCACAGTGAGGATCACCCAACAAAGAGAGTGTTGGAGATGTGTTGGGAAAAAGGGAAAGAACAAAAAACAAGCTTTGGATGGGTCAGTGAGGGTATAGCACAACAACTAAAAATACAGCAGATAGAATTCAGCCCAACAGTTCTGTGGACAACAAGACCAGAGTGGATGTTAGAAGAATCAAGTGTAGATCTAGAAATATGGAATATCAAGAGAAGAAATAAGACAGCAGATCTAGTACAGGAATTTTATAACTATGTAGATGAAAAGTATGGGGAATATGTAAAAACATCCAGATTAATTCAACAGGGGAGGGAAATAACGTTCATGTGGGTTCCAGCGCATTCAGGAATACAAGGAAATGAAAAAGCAGACAAAATTGCTAAGGAGGCAGTAAAGAAAGAAGAGGTGGAAATGAAAGTAAAATTATCAAAAGCAGAGGGGAAAAGTTTAGTATGGAAGGAAATAAATAATCAATGGAGTCAACATTGGAAGCAGGAGGAAAAAGGGAGACATCTATATAAATTACAAAGTGTAGTAGGAGATATAGGATGTTATGGAGATAATAGAACAGAACAAGTAATCATGAGCAGAATGAGAATAGGGCACAGTAAATTGAACAGCACACTTAGTCTGATAGGCAAACATACAACAGGTTTGTGTAACTGTGGGGAGAGGGAGACAGTAGAACATGTGGTGATGGCATGTCCTGGTTATGAACGGGAGAGGGAGATGATGGCTACAGGGTTGCGGAAGGTGGGAGTAAGGGAAATTAACTTTAATAGTATTATAGAATGTGGAAAATCTAGAGAAGGGAGGAGAATCATCTTCAGATTTCTTATATCAACTGGATTAATTAAAAGGATATAGAAGAAGAGAAAACGAGAAAAGTAAAGTCCAACAGATGGCGGTATATGCAACATTAAGGATGCCGACTGCCATTAAACACAAAAGAAGAAGAAGAAGAAGAAGAAGAAGAAGAAGAAGAAGAAGAAGAAGTCTGTCGGTGACGTCACCGACAGATTAGACGCGTCCCCCTAGGTTGGTGGCACCATAGACATATATACATAGACGCCTCATTGAGCGGGTTGGCCCGCTGCTGCGATACGTCAACGTCGCCGCCATATTGGAGGAGGCAGATCCGCCCCGTGAACTACTACGAGTCAATGGAGTGAACTTTATAAAGCTCCTTCTACAAAGTGCTATAAGTTAATGTGTCTCATTTACACATTCACACACATACGGATATATTCAGGAAACAGAGAGGAACCAAAAACAACGTCTGTAACGTTCTCTGAGGATTATAAATGTTAGCTAATCCTCATATGTTCAGTATACAGGTCGGCACCAAACCATTTTATAATGTTTTTATGAGTGTTTACAGCTGCTAATGTATGTTACGCTGTTACTGTGATGATACGTGACAGTTAAATATTTAATCTGTCCACAATAACCACATCCTGACATGCAAATGTGGCATCTGTGTGAATCAAAAACACCGTCATTTTATAAATGCAGTGATTTTTGACTAATAATATCATGGCGACAAAAATAAAGTCTGCAAATCAAGATGAGAAACTGCAACAGCAGTGAAGAGATACACACCATGACAAATATGGTATAAAATAACATTTCATGGTAAAAAAAAAAGTGAAGTATCAGCAGGCTACTATTATAAATATGCACCATATATAGTTTTCAACATTATTATTAGTGAAATCATAGTAGTAGTATTTTCTGCATATTCTTGACTTTGAATGGGAGCAGCTGTAACGCTTGAATTTCCCATCGGGGATCAATAAAGTATTTCTGATTCTGATTCGTATATTATGCAGTCAGTTGTCCATATAAAGTTAAATTAGATTAACCAAGTTGACAGTATGGCGGACAGATGTCTCATTTGCATGTCAGGATGTGGTTATTATGGACAGATTGAATATTTAACTGTCATGTATCATCACAGTAACAGCGTTACATACATTAGCAGCTGTAAACACTCATAAAAACATTATAAAATGGTTTGGTGCCGACCTGTATACTGAACATATGAGGATTAGCTAACATTTATAATCCTCAGAGAACGTTACAGACGTTGTTTTTGGTTCCTCTCTGTTTCCTGAATATATCCGTATGTGTGTGAATGTGTAAATGAGACACATTAACTTATAGCACTTTGTAGAAGGAGCTTTATAAAGTTCACTCCATTGACTCGTATTAGTTCACGGGGCGGATCTGCCTCCTCCAATATGGCGGCGACGTCGACGTACGGTCCAGCGCTCAATGAGGCGTCTATGTATATATGTCTATGGGTGGCACCATAGACATACATACATAGACGCCTCATTGAGCGCTGGACCGTACGTCGACGTCGCCGCCATATTGGAGGAGGCAGATCCGCCCCGTGAACTAATACGAGTCAATGGAGTGAACTTTATAAAGCTCCTTCTACAAAGTGCTATAAATTAATGTGTCTCATTTACACATTCACACACATACGGATATATTCAGGAAACAGAGAGGAACCAAAAACAACGTCTGTAACGTTCTCTGAGGATTATAAATGTTAGCTAATCCTCATATGTTCAGTATACAGGTCGGCACCAAACCATTTTATAATGTTTTTATGAGTGTTTACAGCTGCTAATGTATGTAACGCTGTTACTGTGATGATACATGACAGTTAAATATTCAATCTGTCCATAATAACCACATCCTGACATGCAAATGAGACATCTGTCCGCCATACTGTCAACTTGGTTAATCTAATTTAACTTTATATGGACAACTGACTGCATAATATACGAATCAGAATCAGAAATACTTTATTGATCCCCGATGGGAAATTCAAGCGTTACAGCTGCTCCCATTCAAAGTCAAGAATATGCAGAAAATACTACTACTATGATTTCACTAATAATAATGTTGAAAACTATATATGGTGCATATTTATAATAGTAGCCTGCTGATACTTCACTTTTTTTTTTTACCATGAAATGTTATTTTATACCATATTTGTCATGGTGTGTATCTCTTCACTGCTGTTGCAGTTTCTCATCTTGATTTGCAGACTTTATTTTTGTCGCCATGATATTATTAGTCAAAAATCACTGTATTTATAAAATGACGGTGTTTTTGATTCACACAGATGCCACATTTGCATGTCAGGATGTGGTTATTGTGGACAGATTAAATATTTAACTGTCACGTATCATCACAGTAACAGCGTAACATACATTAGCAGCTGTAAACACTCATAAAAACATTATAAAATGGTTTGGTGCCGACCTGTATACTGAACATATGAGGATTAGCTAACATTTATAATCCTCAGAGAACGTTACAGACGTTGTTTTTGGTTCCTCTCTGTTTCCTGAATATATCCGTATGTGTGTGAATGTGTAAATGAGACACATTAACTTATAGCACTTTGTAGAAGGAGCTTTATAAAGTTCACTCCATTGACTCGTATTAGTTCACGGGGCGGATCTGCCTCCTCCAATATGGCGGCGACGTTGACGTATCGCAGCAGCGGGCCAACCCGCTCAATGAGGCGTCTATGTATATATGTCTATGGGTGGCACCGCCCCAGGTGAAGGTTTGCCACACCCGAAGGAATTCTCTAAAGGGCGCCATTTTTTTCCGCTCGGTTAGAAAATGGCGAATGTACGACCGGGAAGAAGCGGTTGCAATGTCCTAGCTTAAGTTGGCAAAAAAACTGTTGCCAGTACAAGGCAGGAGTAGTCGGCAGACTTATACTCAAAGGAATACTTGCAGACCAAGGACATGTAAGTATACAAATGTGCTGTGTGTTTCTGTAGATAAGGCTGAACTCGTGCGTGATGTACTGTGTTTTGCCATTGAGAACAAGGTAAGGTTAGCAGCTAACCGCAAACGTTAGCTTTTCTGACCACACAAGTTAGTGCTACAGCAGAATCATTGTGTGTATTACATTTCTGATCTTGCACATTATGTAATGCGTGTCCTAGGGAAATTTCTGCATGTGCAATTATTTAGCTGTGTTTATTTAGCAATTGTACACGAACTAACCAAGCAGTGTCACATAGTATCAGCTAACGCTAACCGCGATCTTCCAAGCTAATGCCAACCGCGAGCTTCTGGTTCGCATCAACACGGTCTCCACATGCAAACCCAGAGACCCGGTCGGTCAAGCGGTACATACACACACCCTCCGCCTGGTCTAAGTTTTCAGGATTTTGTGAAATAATGCATTTGAAAACGTTTTCTAAGGTGGAATATGTTGGGCCAGGGCAAAACAAGTGTACTGTTGCCTGCTACACAGTTTAGATTCTCTGCCCGAGCCCGACGCCAGGCCGGGCCGGGCCCCTGACCAAGTATTCGTGATTTTTTGTTTTTAATAACTCAAAATAATGACCATATTTCCAGCTAGAAAACGCGCATCTCTCTCCTCCCTCCATTTTTGTGTTGCTGCGTGGTGTTACACGTGAGTTATCCTCATGGCTAAAACGTGACTTCAGACGGACGTGACACCACTCCCCGAGACGCAAGAAGAAAGCAAGAATATATATTTTTACTGAGGAAAATGACCAAAATAATTGTAATGCACAGTGACTTGAATAAATAACTTTAATCTGATCACTGGTTTGGAAATGTTAACGCGTTAGATTACTCGTTACTGAAATAAAGAGGTCAGGTTAGAGTAATGTAACGCGTTGCAGCCTTTAGTGCTTGAATTATATTGTAAAAGTGCTGTCATGTGTTATCCTATCCATATCTGGGAATTCTGTGCAGGATGATAAAACTGTGAATACTTGTTGAGAACATTTCAAATTATTTGCCCATTTCTTGCAATTGTTTTCATGTTTTATTGTATTTTTACTGTTCAAGACTCTACCTGGCTGCACTGCATTACAGTGAGAAGGCTGATAGAGGACAAGCCACCACATCAACAGGAGATCCTCTTTTCAAACTGAGCTTTCCAAAGTCCAGGAAGGAAGGGAGAGTGCAGAGCCAAACCCGTGAAGACAGAGGCGACATTCTGTAAGTTTTACAATCTTTTATTTGAACCTCACAAATTAAAATAAACATGGACACACAGGGATCACACAAAAGGTTGAACACAAACACTTAAAATCTGAATTCTTTTAAGATGGTTTTCAAAATAAATAAGGAGAATGTAAAAATAAGAAGTAATTAGGAGAAATAAGAGAAACTTCACAACAGTACAGCACAAGGCTTTTTGGTTCTACTGCAATTTTCCTGTAAACATACATTTGTGTTTATTGCACTGCAGACTGCGGTGATGCTCTGTTGGACCTGATCTTCAAGAAGGTTTTCCAGGACCCTGCCCCATATGTGATCGAGGTGCTGAAACTCATAATCCCTGAAGACCTCTCGGACTACGCAACTCTCACTCTCCACCCCAGAGAGCCCCAGCACCAGCTTACAAAGCTTCTGTAGGCTATATTGGCTGAACACAATTCAGTATAAAGTCAGCACTGAATGTTTACACCCATGGCAACTAGATACTTTCTTTGTTATTATTTTCATATTGATATTGAAGTTGATATATAAAGTCAAACTGTTTCACTTTATATTTTCTTCTTGTTATTATTTCATTCATGTCAACACATGTTTACAAATGTTTCTTACAATAAAACATCTTTCCTGACTGTTCTGTGTTTTCATTGTTTGATATTTAATTTTCATGGTAATAAGTAAAAGATAAACTATAAGCAATGTAAGATAGAGGACTATTCCCCTCAGAAGTAAAGGTCCATAGTCTGTCCGATAAATGTTCAGTGCATTCTGCAGTGCAGATACAGACAGGTTACAGGCCAGGAGGGTCCACCATGCATGATGGTGGCTCAGGATGCTGCTGTAGTCTTCGTGTAACCGAGAAATTATGAAAGGTGAGTGACAATAGATTAGAGAAAAGAGACAGCAAAATGACAACCTTGTTTGCCCAGTGTTCACACTTAATTGTGGTATTTCCATACAGCAGATATTCTCAGGTTATGTAGGCATTTGTACACAATTGCCACAGGAACACCTGTTTTTTATGCATAATTTTTATCATTCATTGGAAACTATAATCGCTAATCACGTCGCATTGTTTCTTTGGTAATATATCTAAAGTTTATAAACCGTTGTAACTGGTAAAAAACAAAACAATTCTGCTGGTAGAGAGTTGATGGGGGGGGGGGGTAACTGTGGCTTATTGAAAACTTGAAAATTGCTGGCAGTAGCTAATTACAGGTCGTCACTACAAATAAGAGGTTCTCAATCAACTTACCTGGCTACATAAAGGTAAATAATAATATGGGGTTACGCTTTTGTCTTATAATGGCTGTTGCTAAATTGCATCCGCGTTACTGTAACTGAACAGCAGTAAACACCAGCCAAGGTTTGGCTAAGCTTTATGATGTAAACACTGGAGGCAGGAGAAGGGGGCTGTTATCAGAACAACGCGGGGCAGACGGCCAGTAAGCTCGTAAAACTCGTTAGTCTGCAGTAACATAAAAGTAATGTCGAGGTAACAAACTTAACTACTAACCAATGAGAAACATCAATGTTCATTCTTGGCTGCTTACTTTCTTCTGGAGCCTCTTGTTGTTCTGGGTCGGACCATAGTCTTGTCGTCTGGCGGCCATTACTTCCAGAAACTCCGCCGTTGCCATGGTCACATGATGCCGTCCTCACGTCTTCCGCAGGCAGGAAGAGGTGGGCGGCACCGTGGGCGGCGCGCAGTAGCTCATTAGCATTTAAAGGGAAAGGCACTGAAACAGGCCACCTGGAGCAGGGCTGTGAAACTGGTGTTTCAGGAACCCTGCTGTGCTTAATCCTTCAGCTTATTTCGACCAAAGCATGTTACTAACATTCCATTTAGACTTCAAGGAACCATATCAAGAAGCAGAAATGACCATAATATGGGACCTTTAACACTGTAGAGTGTTATATATAATTCAACATAGAAATCTTTTATAGTTGATTTCATTTTAAAAATACTACTGGGAGTCAATTAATAATTTCCAATTTCACTCCTAAAAACAATACATGCCACTTGAATTTACAAAGAAAACCACACAAGTTGCAGTCTGAATCAATCTGTATTTCAAACAAGCACACCACATAAAAAACAGCACTGGCTTTGCAATAACCACAACACAGGTCACACAATATGACAATGTGGCACAATGTATGTTTTTTCACACATCTCATTAGAAAACTGTTTGTCATACGGTCTGTAATAAATCAACTCCTTAATTGGAAAAACAGACTATGAATCTGCTCTCTCATCGACACAGTATGCATTAAAATCATCATCAAAATAAAGAATATCCACTCTGCAAGTCAAAATGAAAGCTTGCTCATCATGTATAATGATGTTGGTGACCTTTCTGAAAATGGGAATTTCTGTATTTGTTCCAGTACAAACAAACATACCAATCTGATATTCTGTTCCATAGTTCTTCACCTAATTAGTGGTTGACACTTCACAGTATGCATTTACATTAAAAACAGAACTTAAAACAGCACCTCCCTCCAAGCTATCAATAATTTCTTTCTTCACTGGACCAAACTCAAATCTCTGAAAATCAAAATTCTCCCAGTGGTAAGCTAGCTTTCTCTGGTGTTGTTTCACCAATGTTTTTGTGATATTTTTGAAATTTTTCACTGATCTTTTAAAAAAATTATGTTTGGCCTCAAACCTCATGCACCATACGTGAAGGAGTAGACCTATTTTTCTAATACAACGTGGATAATGTAGCATGAAATGATGCTTTGGAATCAATCTTTTCTGTGAAAACAAAGATTTAAATAGCTTGTGGTGGTCCTTAATCAAGTGCTTCAAATAGTATGTCATACCGTTAGTTACAATGGGTGAAAACACAATATTCACAATCTGAATCAAGAGGAGGCGCAGATTCCAGTAACAATTATTTCTTTCCAATACATCACCAAAAATAAGAGGAGCATTTCTCACAAGACACCACGACTGAATTGCATTTAATCCAATATCCTTGCTAGCCTCATCCATTTTCAATCCACTTGGCCTATTTTTTCTCTCAATATAACCATAGTTGAAACTTTGGATCCTCTGTGACAATGATTCTAATGACAGATATTTCTGGTTGACAAGGTATTGAAAGACAAGTTTGAGTTCGTACTGTACTACACCTTCAAGTAAATCGTGCATTATGTAAACTGCATAGTTGTCAGAGGTGTGGAAAAAATGCAATGTATTGAGCAAGCATGTCTTTTTGACACCAAATGTTGAACCCAACATGGGATTTTCCTGTAGAGCTGCACAATGTTCTGCATGGATTTCTTTTGTACGAAAAATCATGCCAGGGTCATCTTCAGTAAAGACAGACTGTGACTCATCCTTACTTGTCAAACAAAATCTACAGAAATATGTAGCACTGAAGGACTCAACAAAACCAAACAGTCCATGTAAACCTAGGCTGTCCCCTGTTACTTGTATAACAGAACCAAGCAATGGTAAGTCTGAGAAAGGCACCTCAATTCCTTGTGTTTCAAATATTTTAAGATCATCAACAAGAGGCTTAAGGATGTCATCAAATCCATAAGTCTTCAGGTCTTGTGAGTGAAAGAGTGCCACAACATGTATATTCATCAACACAGAATTATATTTTGGGGGCAGGTTCCTCAATATAAAGTAAATACAACCAAGTTTGTGAATCCCTTTCTTTGAACCTAAGGGATTTGCTGTCTCAAACTCATCAAATTAGAGTTGAATCTGTAGACCATGTTTTTTCTGGGAAAACAAAATGTTACTCTCGAAGTATGAACCATCACATATGTCTTTATAAATGCCTTCTTCGTATTGTTTGGTTTGTAAGAAACTTTCACATAATTCAGTGTTCTTGAACATAGACTTAAGAGTTCCCAGGATGGGTGTATACACAAATTTATCTGTTACAGGGACCTGACTGTAAACTCCTGTTGTTTTATCTCTGCTAACATCAAACCGCACCCCAAGAACATATTCAACAGGTTCAACACTTTCCCATTTTTCCTCAAAGAACTTCTGTCGTTTGACTCTTGTGTTCAAGGTTGAGAAAGGATTTTCTAGTTGCTCAAAACACTTTTACACCTTCTTTTCCAAATCTGTGCCTTCAATTTCTGAAGTACAGCTGAGAACTGCCTCTCTCGCTTGCCTATGAATGTCATTTACTAGTTCCTCCATGGACCCCACCATTGCTTGGACTGTGCTCTCAGCAACACCGGATGCTTGTAACTGTGTTACAACAAAAGCACACATGTTTAACACATGATTATTGTCAACAGACGGCTGGGTAGATATTGGAGAGTCTGTACTGACTGCTTGTGAAGTTGAGGGCTCACCAACTTCATTCTGAGTGTCCACATTGTCAGCAGTATTAGTCAAAGCAACATCTCTATGGAAATGAACAAGATGCTTCTTGAAACCTGAATAAGTGCAAAATGATAAACAACATCCCGGCTGTCCACATATCAAACGTAATGTCTTTCCAGGATATAGACCGTGGTGAAGTCTTAAATGCTGACAAAGCAATGCAGAACTTTTGTGGTGTGCCTTACAGACATAACAAAGAAACATATTTGCATCCAAGGATTTTTATCACCTCAAGCGTCGTGCAAAAATCTTGCTCTTAGCTCCTTGACTCTGGGACTTTCCTTGGCACTTCCCACGTCAATGTTAAAAACTGTGGTTTGGATGAACGTATAGAAGTTGTAGAGGGATTCCTGGTAGCTGACACTGAAGACGAAGTGTGCTTTGAAGAGCTCATCAAAAGCTGCCAAGGATGTCTGTGCCTTGCAAGGGATGGCCTTGTGATCAATGATGACATAGTGTCTTTGGATGCTGTTCTTCTTCTCACCAACACACAGGAGGAAGGGCTGTCCCGGCTCCACACCAGCAAGGAAGGTTTCAACACTGGCTCCCATCTTTAAGAAAATGTAAAGAAGAATCGTGAGAAAATCATGAGTCATTCAAATGACTAAGCCAATAAAAGGATCATCAGAATAACTGCATAGGTACACTACTATTTGCATACCTGTATATATCTCACAACATGGTCAACAGCTTGACAAGAGCTGATTTTAGCGCTCTTCTTGTGGCCTTTGGAGGTAGGAGGAAGCAGGTGAACCAACAGTAGAATGCTTGACAGGTCACTGTCCCATCCTAGGGGAAAAACAGGAGAAATATCAGACACATTCACATCATAAGTAAGAGATATCTTAAAGAGAAGAATGAGCCAAGCTAACCAGACCCACCTGAGTCGTGCTGCACAGACAAGAGGTCTTCAATGTGCTCATTAAAGGTCAGTTTTTTGCAGTCTGTCAGGATCCTAGGCTTGAAAAAAGAAGGCCATTTTGCCAAAAATCTGCCCGACACTTCCTCTCCAAACATCATGGTGAAGTCTTGCTCAATTTACAGAAGAACAAGCATTTTTATACATATGCAACTTAAAAGTGTATACCTTGAGTGACAATTCACTTAATAAAAAGAAGTTGTCTTTCTTACCAAGCCAGTGATGTCGAGGAATTGTGGGAAGACATCAAAGACTGTCGAAGAGCACTGCTGATCTTGAACCAAACCTGATCTTGATCTTGTTTGGCAGTACTGAAATGTGGCCCTCATCTTCTCTTTGATTGCCGCAGGGTTCGTACACATTTTTCAAGGTCAAATTCAAGCACTTTTCACACATTTTTCAAGGTCAAATTCAAGCACTTTTCAAGCACTTTTAAGGGTCATTTACAAAATTTTCCAGCACCTTATCGCTGGGGTAAAATACATATCTACAGGAATATATATATACTCATGATTATTATTTTTTTTTACTTTTTATCACATTTATGTACATTGTATTATGCTGTAAACATCTAAAATGATGTTTCATGATAGCAAAAACTTTAGAAATTAAAAGAGTACACAAAGTTTTATCCAGAAAAAAAGGAAGCCACTTGGCGTTCTTCAGGTACACTTGCACCGGGACAAAGAGAGACCTGAGGGCACCCTGTAATTTTCTTTTTTGACATAAACTTTTATAAGATTTTCGCTTATTCATCAGGTTTATTAATATTGAACGTGTCATCAGTCCAAATTGCATCAAATTCACCTTCTCCTCAGCCATCCTTCTCTATTGCTACCAGGCTGCATGTGTGATGATACACACACACACACACACACTTATTTTATTTCTCCTTGTAATAAGAAAACTATCCAGTCTGATCCAAATGTTGCCAAGACACAGAGTCATAATGTCAAGCACTTTCAAGCACTTAAACTAAAATCCAAGCACTTTTCAGACCTTGAAAACACAACATTGAAATTCAAGCACTTTCAAGGATTTCAAGCATCCGTACGAACCCTGTTGCCGATTCATCAGTTGAATGTTTCAAAAAGGATATTGCTTCATGACAGTGCTCACCAAGCAGCTGCTTATCAATGCAGATAACCTCCCTCTTTCTCTTTGGACTATCTTGATAGGTTGTGCTGGTGGAGGATCTCCGGGACTGAGCTGCAGTGTTGCGCTGAACAGTCTTTATCCTCCAGGCCAAGTAGCCAGATCCACTCTGTGGGTCAAAGAAGTGTTCCTGTAATATTAAAAACAATAAATTGTAGAGTAAGTTCAAAACATATTACTACTCCATAAATTGACATACAAGCTTTTCATTTACAAACGTACATATCCATTGTCCGAGTATGGATCTCTGAGGCTGGGAAATAGGGAGATGATGCCCAAAGCATATTTACTTCGCACAGAGACGGGTGGGCTCCTCCTGAAAGATAAACATGACATTGCTACTACAATTCCTTCAGTGTTTAAAAGATACAAATGTTACTGCTGTTAGCTTCAGTGAGTTTTAGTCTCTCTCAAATTGTTAGTTTTTGTAAAATATTTTAGCCATTTAATATTTATTTCTGACATAGGAGAAATTAAATAATAAATTGCTGTACTAATATGCAATGTCCTAAAATGAGTGTGCCCTTTTAAAAAAAAAAAATCTCTATTAAGTAAAGTACAAATATGAACACTGAAGTCTTACCCATGAATTTCAACCATGTCGGCCACAAGAAGGTTTACCAACTGTCTCCGTGTGCTATCCGTCAACGTTGTCATTTTATCATATTCATCCAAAATAATCTGTCCACCCGGTTTAGCCTGGAGAGCATCTCTCACCATCTAAAAGATAAAGAATCAGAAAGTAAGCAATTATATCCATCATCATCATCATCATCATCATTATTATGTCCAAGAACAAAACCACAGTTTAACTGCATAATATCTTTGTGTTTGATAATTTATCAAATTATTTATTTCATTTGTTACAAAAGCTGCACACCTCTTTTGCCGATTCCCGTTCAGCATGGGTTCTCTTCCCTCCGTTTGTCTGAACAATCACTGTTGCATCTGGGCAGACAGAAGCTCCGCAGCGAAGTTTAGACGGTAAGTTTCATTTGAGATTTATTTATAGTATTCACTTCAAACCATGCATCAGTTATGCAATATAAGTTTAATAGTTTAATAGGTCCTGACTGGTTCTTCTGGTGATAGTTAGCTAACTGGCTAACTGACGCGGTGTAAAACTAACAAAAGTCCACAAATAGCTAGCTAACCAACTACATTAGGTTAACTGGCCCCTGGCGATAACTAGCCACATAATGATCCCTGAGGCTAAATTTAGATAGTATTTATTTTCAAATTGTGAAAATGTAAATAATCTCTCTGCTTTGTCTATTCAGTGTTAACTGTTGTAAGTAGGCTGCTGTATAATTTTTATGATAAATATTGGTTTAATAAGGCAAAGTGGAAGTTGCCTTACTTATCATTCGCTGTGATACAGAGCGGCCAAGTGAGTAAAAAGTAACGATTTAATGCAGGTTTAAGTTTTAAGGATCTACAGTATGTGTGTTTTGGAAATCTTTAAAGGCTTACAGTGTAATATAATCATTATAACCTGTGTTATTTTTTTCTTGTTTTTATTTATTTACACAGCTCCACAGTAAATTCCAGGGGATCACCAATAAAACATTTGCTTTTCCCCCTTTGCTTCACCCGGCAAGAATACAACCCAGCCACTAAATATCTACAAAGAAAAGGAGGCTGGAAGTTTTGATGGCAGATGAGCCATAGGTAAGGATGCTTTAATGCATCACATTGGTGTTTTATTTTCTCTCCATTTGTGACAAAGTCAAAAACTACATCAGATACAGAGATACTGGAATATCATTAATCACTTGTAGTTTTTAGTTGTGGTAAGTCCTATCGAGTTGAAAGTGTTAATGCTATCCACTCTTGAAAAAGCAGTGTTTCTTGAGGGTTTCTCATGCCTTCAGTGTCTATTTATTAGTTAATTGTAGATCAAGTGCTCTCAGCCTTTTTGGATATAGGGACCGGTAAGAAAGTGAAGAGCACTTCACTTGCACGAGGTGGTGTAGGGCCCTATAAAATCTGTTTTATTTTTTCCCAAATCCCTTCCGTTTTAATTTTTGGGAATTCCGTTTTTCCCGTTTTAATTTTTGTGAATCCCAATTTACTCTTATTATACTACCAAAAACAGTGTGTTTTTAAAGTAAATGACTAAAATGTACACAAATTAAAAAGAAATTACCTTAAAGTAATTGAGGTGACAAACATATTTCCTCAATACTGTACCATAGAGTACAGTAAAGTGCATCAAAAACATTTTGACTTCATCATTTCTTCATACAGTAGTATATTTTGCGTTTTTATGGGTTTCATTGAATAAAAACATGGTCAGCTCTCAGGCAGATCCAGAAAAGCCTCCCAGCCCAGGCAGAGTCAGCTAAGAGGGTTGTGGCTAACGGGGCTAACTAGCTAACAGCAGCTACTGTTAGCAGCAGTTAACAGTCACTCTGGTGATATGCCGATAATATGAATCATTACACCTTTAATTATGATTTCTCAGGTCTGCTTCTTTGCAAACAACAGTTCACCTGACACATACAAGTCGTCGACTTCGCCGACGAAGACGGAGCCGTGGGCAGCCGCTTCGCCATGCTTACACTGTTTTGACGGGGGAGCTCAGTCTGTGGGGGGGGGACAGCGGCGACTTGTTGTGCCACCCAGATTTGGTTCCCCCCATGCAGTTTTCCCCAGACAAACGTTCCTCTTCCACACGAGAACAACATTTCAGTGAAATTATGTCATATTCCGCGTTAAAAAGTAGATTCCGTTTTAATCAGCCAATTCCGCGATTCCGTCCGCGATTCCGTGATCGCGGAAATCATAGGGCCCTAGTGGTGGTGGAGTGGGGGTGGATACATGATGTCTGTTCTTGTCAGATAACATCTTTGCCCAGTTGTTGAGAATCATGGTTGTGGATGGTAGATTGCACTCAACTGGTCACAGTACAATCTGCACTGCACATTCCAAGAGTTTGTCACTGTTATATACAGTACTGCTCAGAAATTTGGGGTCGCCTGCCACAAAAGCTTGATTCTGTTCAGTCCGATGGCTGAGAGGGCTAGTCTGTCAAGAGGGCCTGGACTAACTTATCTCCAGAATTTGGTCACCATAACATTATTTAGGGAAACCTATTGACTACAGGATTGACATTGGTTGATGTCACAATTTGTACCTTTTTGGAAGCAAAGGTGTGTGTGTGTGTGTCCGTGTGTGTTTGTGTGTTTGTGATTTTTTTTCACCATTAGCTTATAGCTTGATGTTTAGTACAATTACACCAACACACTGAATCTGTATTATCTTCTCAGGATGATTTGGAGGCATGCCAGCAGTGGTCATTGAGAAGCAAGTAACTGCAGGAATGCCCTTTGAAACTCACCACTTGTCAATCATACTCAACCATCTCACAGATCTTGAATAGAATAGAATAGAATAGTCTTTATTGTCATTGTACAGGAGAGTACAATGAAATTGAGTGTGCTCCCGCAGCAACAAATAAAAAAAAGCAACACATAGAACAATAGTAATATAAATATAAATAAATTATATATATATAGCCCTTTAAGGTGCTAAAGGGAGGTAGGAAGAGGTAGATTGGGTTTGTTCTTGTCGGGGGGTGGTTTGTGAGTGTATCTGTTCGTATTTGTAGTTCGTATGGCCCAGGGGAAGAAGCTGTTCGTCAGCCTGCTGGTGTGGGACTTTGTTGTCCCCAGAGGGCAACAGATCAAACAGGGGGTAGGCAGGGTGTGAGGGTTTCCCTGTGATGGCCTTGGTTCTCCTTAGACAGCAGGATGTGGCGATGTGTTCTAGGCTGGTCAGGCTGACCCTCTGCACCGCCTTCCTGTCTTCGGCTGTTGAGCCTGCGTACCACACACCCAGACAGTACGTCAGTACGCTCTCCACAGAGGAGTGATAGAAGGCCAGCAGCAGCTTTGTGTCCAGTTTGTTTTTCCTGAGGACACGCAGGAAGTGTAGTCGCTGCTGAGCCTTCTTAACCAGGGCCCTGATGTTGTAGGTCCAGGAGTGGTCTGCGGAGATGTGGGTGCCCAGAAACCTGAAGGTGGTGACAGTCTCCACCTGTTCTCCATTTATGAGGAGGGGGGTGTGGTCATGTCTGTTCTTCCTGAAGTCCATGATGAGTTCTTTTGTCTTTTGGATATTCAGGGTCAGGTTGTTGTCTGAGCACCATAGCGACAGTTCCTCCACCTCGGCCCTGTACGCTGTCTCGTCCTCGCCTCGGATGAGTCCAACCACTGTGGTATCATCTAGGGCTGAACGATATGGGCAAAATTTCATATCTCGATATTCATGCCAGATATCTCGATATCGATACGATACGATATGACTACGGGTTCGGTGAAAACCAAGCATTTTTCAGAAAAATAAAGAGATTATTTTAAGCCATATACAAATGGTTGATAGAGAAATCTTAACTAAATAATCACAAACTCACTACAGAGACAAATATATCTGAAGTAACAACAGTAAAGGGAGGGAGAAGATCAAACAAACTATGTGCATTTTTACAAGATGAACGATGACATCCTAATCTGGAGAGAAAGAGTGAGAGTGAAGATCGAAACTCAGCAGCTTCAGGTTATCGCTGGTAAAGTACCAGTGGAATTTAGAAAGACTAAGAAGTCAGAGAATTAACGGATCAAAACAGAGTAGACGGCAGCTATATGGTCTCATATCCACAGAGCGAGAGGCCGCGGCGTCCGCTCCTGCTGCCCCAGCCAGCCCCCACACACACACCAGCCTGCCGCCTGCGCAGCCGCTCGGGAGGGCAGAGACCCCGGCGCTGCTGCAGAGGAGCCATGGACTGCGATGACTCTGAGCAGCAGGAGAATTACAATATAATATATTTCTCGCCTTTCCCCTGAAGATTTCTTGCTAGTCGCTTTTTAGAAATAACGTCGCTAAGAGGGTCTGAAAAGTCGCTAAACTAGCTAGAAAGTCGCCAAGTTGTGTGTGCGTCTCAGTCTCCCTCTCCATCACTCCCGCCCTCGTATGTTTGTCATTGGTTGGCTTCAGCTGTCGATCCACAGCAAGCATGAAATAAGGTTTGTGGTTGGCTGGCCTTAGCGGTGCATTCAAGGGCAATCGTAAAAAGGATATTTGTTGTGACTGCCAGAGCTGTACGTGCAGGGCGAGAGGGGTAATCTTTATCGTTTATATCATTGCTTTTTCGATATGAATATCTTGAATGTTCATATCTAGATATAGATACGATAACGATATATCGTTCAGCCCTAGTATCATCTGCATATTTAATAATGTGGTTGGTTGGGTGAGTTGGAGAGCAGTCGTAGGTGTACAGAGCGTACAGTAGAGGGCTCAGAACGCAGCCTTGAGGGGAACCAGTGCTGAGTGTGAGTGCAGTGGAGTGGTGGGGGCCGAGTCTCACAGACTGTGGGCGACTTGACAGGAAGTTTCTAATCCAATTGCAGTTGGGGAGGGGGATCTGTAGTTCCAGCAGTTTGGTGATGAGAATGTCTGTAATTATGGTGTTAAATGCTGAGCTGTCTATGGCAGGTTTTTTGGGGATGGGGACGATGATAGAGGCCTTCAGACATGTGGGGACGGTGGCATGTGTCAGGAAGAGGTTGAAGATTTTGGTGAGGATCCCTGCCAGTTGGTCTGCACATGCTTTAATCACCGCCCCTGGGATACCGTCAGGACCAGCTGCTTTTCTGGGGTTCCCTGCTCTTAAGTTTTTTCTCACCTTGTGCTCCTGGAGAGAGAGAGGTGGGGTGCTGGAACCAGGGGGAGGCAGTGACTGCAGGTGTGTGGTGGTGGTCTCAAACTGGGCAAAGAAGCTGTTTAGCTCCTCTGCCAGTGTGCTGCTGCTGTTGGAGGATGTGGGAGGGGGGTTGCCTTTGTAGTTGGTTAGGGCCTGGATGCCCCTCCACATCTGACGCGGGTTATTGTCCGTCAGGTATCCTTCTATTTTGTTCTTGTAGGAGACATTGGCCTGTTTGATGCCCCTCCTCAGGTCAGCTCTGGCAGTGCAGTAGAGAGCTCTGTCTCCCGTCCTGAAGGCCGAGTTACGAGCTCTGATCAGGGTCTTCGAAAATGCTCCAGTCTGTGCAGGCAAAGCAGTCCTGCAGCTGGTTGAGAGCATTTTCAGGCCAGGCTTTGATGGTCTGGATGGCTGGTTTTGTTTGCCTTCTGAGGGGGGTGTAGGCAGGGAAGAGGAGCAGAGAGAGGTGGTCTGATTGTCCGAGGTGGGGGAGGGGGGTTGATCTGTAGGCATGCTTGATGTTAGAATAAACATGATCAAGTGTGTTTTCTCCCCTGGTTGCTAACTTGATGTGCTGGTGAAATTTGGGGAGAACAGTCTTGAGGCATGCTTTGTTAAAGTCCCCAGCAATCAGTGCGTTTACATGCACAGCTTAGTCAGATTACAGCCATAGTTCGACTATGCTGCTCAATCGGACAACTGCAATTATCCGAGTATACATGCCAGTGAGAAAATCGAATTACTGGCCGAAAGCATGTCATACCCCCGGTACGCTAGGTGGCGCTGTACCCATTTCAACTAGTGTTAACGGCGCACCTCCGGCTGACCTCTTTACGTCACCAGCTGCCTCGGCATTCAAGAAAGATGGCGTACGAAGAGCGAGACGAAGCTACATCTTTGTACACTTCGTATATGGTGTACATGATAATTACACAAACTAGGTGCACTCTGGCACTCTTTCTTGCGGTGATTTCGGAGGAAAGCCGCCGCCGCCGCCGGCGGTCTACTTCCGGCTCATGGCCCCGGGGAAAAATCTCGCGCCTGCGCAGAACACAAAATCCGATCCGATCCGCTGGAAACGTATACATGCAGGAGTAATGCGACTTTCAATCGAATAATCTACGTGCTGTAATTCGACTATGAGAAATCCGATCCGGTCCGATTTTAGTCAGACAAAGGTGTATACATCCATCTTAAAAATCTGTTCATAGTCAGACTAACGCAGTAATTCGGTTTTCTTGAGTGTCATGTAAACGCACTGAATGATGTGCACGCCATCCGGATGAGCCCTCTGTTGTTTACACACCATGAGCTCAAGCTGGCTGAGTGCTGTGCTAACGTTAGCATGGGGAGGGATGTAAACAACGGTTACGGTCCCATGCTCTTACCAGAGGCTTCAGTCCGGTCGCAGCGGTGAAGCTCAACGGTAGCATTGGGGATATGCGGGCGCAGCCAGGATTCGCTAACAATCAAATGACAACAGTCACGGATGTGGCGGTTGTAGGTGATCTGTGACTGCAGCTCATCTATCTTGTTCGCGAGGGATCTTGCGTTTGTGAGGAAGATAGATGGTAGCGGAGGTCTGTGTGGTTGGTTCCTAAGCTGATTTAGTAGTCCTGCCTGGCATCCTCGTTTCTGCCTCCTCTCCCTGCGCCGCCTCTAGTGCTTGCTGGACCCGATAACAATCCATGGGGTGCCCGGCGGTCTCGCTAGCTCCGGTGGGATGCCGTGGGTCTGTGCGAAGGCACCCGTGATTCCTATTTTTGCCTGAAAGCCATTTCTTATCAGGTCTTGGCGACTGTAAATGGGCCGCTGTGGCATGTGTGTGCCAGAAGAACAAAAAAATGACATATAAAACACAAAAAAGATGCAAAATAACACAGAGCTCTAAGCCGCTGCGTCTGGACGCGCGGCCGTTGTCATAACAACAAAAAACAGATGAAAAGAAGAAGAAGAACAGATGTACTGTTGATTTTGTTTGGCCTTATTTATGCTCACCATATGAGCTACCTTAAGAAGCTAAGTGGTTTCTTTGAGTTCATACACCTCTTAGGGGTTTTTTTGTGCAAAGTACTATTATACAGCTACCTGATAATGAACAGTAAATTTGTGTAAAATAACAGAAAATGTTTGTTTTTTTACATTTCTACGTTGATTTAATTTACCAACTAATCAGGTATGTACAATATGAATCTCTATTTTGAGTGTTGCATAACTTTATAAGAAAAGTCTATCTGTAAAATGACATTAAATATTTGTATTTTTAATCATGTAACTGCCACTTCTTTTACCGTTAATTGTTACTAATTCTATCAAAGTTTGGAAATAACAGTTTCATCTATTCAATGAAAAATAAATATTTGTAAAAATACGATACGCTTGCAAGTAGGGCTGCAGCTATCGATTCTTTTTGTAATCGATTAATCTAGCACTTTATCAATCGAGTAATCGGATAAAAAAATGTTTTGCGTTTTTAAACAACCAAAACAAATAATGCATAACGAAAATGATGTGGCTGTAAAATGATCAAGCATTTCTCAAAAAATCAGAGGTATTCATTCCAACTCCAACATATGGCTCACAAACTAAGCCCATTTATTAAGTGCCAGTAATTAAACAACAATACAGTTAAATCAACTTACTGTAAAACATGTATAACATGTAAAACTGTAAATACAAACTTAAATAGTAAAGGCCATTTGGCCTTGGTTTAGTTTTCTTCATACAACATTACAAAAAAAGGATTGCACCTTCTGCAAATGGGTGGGTACCTGAGAACAAAGAATGAATATAAAATATCAAGCCAAACAGGTACACAATGTGTACAATTTATAAAAAAAATAAATGTAAATAAAACAATTATAAATAAATAAAATAAATAAATTATAAATAAATTAGAAATAAGACTTTTTCAGTCTTCAGTCCCCAAATCCATGATAATCACACTAATCAGCCAATCACAAGGAGGCAAATACACTGTGTGGGAAGACTAGTGTCCTACCTACTCCACATTATACGTGTCCTCCTGGAACCAAAACTTATCCTGAACTGTCAGGAATCATTTCAAAGTGACACAGACACATTGGATTAGCCGGTGGAGGCGGTGTAATGCACTCAAACAGAGTTTATAATCACAAAACAGCCAATGTAGCACGTAATTCATGATCATGTCTGTATAAAGTGATGTTTATTTTTGCTCTTCTACTGTGAGTTTTGGGCGAAGAGTGATGAGACGTGTACCGTTGAAATTTGTAGAGTCCTAGCTTTCATATGACATGCTGTATGTAGCATTAGCATGAAGTAGCGTGATCGCTAACGCCAATTTTTCAGATATGCGCCATTAGCGTGTTTTTTCTACGTGCTCCTTTAGTTGCTTGGTGTTGGAATTGAGTTTCGATTAGGTAAAAATGATTATCATGAGCGTTTAGCCGAGCTTCTTCCCGTTAAGTTGGTGTGCTGCATTAATATGTTGCTACATGGTTAGCATGCTCGCATGTATAATGCAACATGCGCAGCTCGGGTTGAAGAGGTTAAAAACATCAAAGCTAAACATCATATCTAGTCAAACCGCATCACGACATCACTACAAATACAGAGCTAAATTGTGCCAGCCAGCTAAATTCAAAATGTATGACGCGCCCCACATAGCAAGCGGGTCCGGGCCAGATCCGGCATCAAGCCGGCACCTCTGGCCTACATCTGGCATGGCAAATAGTATGTTAGCCAGATGTGGGCCAGGTCTGGCAGTGATGGCACCGTTTATGATATGGCATGCCAAATGTGGGCCAATCGTGGTTAGGTGTATGTGGCCCAGATCTGTAACAGACAGGTCTGGGCCAGATCTGGCATCAAGCCGGCACTTTTGGTCTATTTCTGACCTGGTAAATAGTATGTTAGCCAGATGTGGGCCAGGTCTGGCAATGATGGCACCGTTTATGTAATGGCATGCCAAATGTGGGCCAATTGTGGTTAGGTGTATGTGGCCCAGGTCTGTAACAGACAGGTCTGGGCCAGGTTTGGCAGTGATGGCACTGTTTATGAAATGGCATGCCAAATGTGGGCCAATTGTGGTCAGGTGTATGTGGCCCAGATTTGTGACAGACAGGTCTGGGCCAGATCTGGCATCAAGCCCGCACTTTTGGTCTATTTCTGACCTGGTAAAAAGGATGTTAGCCAGATGTGGGCCAGGTCTGGCATGACAATGTTTATGTAATGGCATGCCAAATGTGGGCCAATTGTGGTTAGGTGTATGTGGCCCAGATCTGTAACGGACAGGTCTGGGCCAGATCTGACATCAAGCCGGCACTTTTGGCCTATTTCTGACCTGGTAAATAGAATGTTAGCCAGATGTGGGCCAGGTCTGGCAATGATGGCACCGTTTATGTAATGGCATGCTAAATGTGGGCTATTTGTGGTTAGTTGTATGTGGCCCAGATATGTACCCTGCTGAAAAAAGTCAGACAAACCATTAGGCATATTCTATTGGTTTCTAATGGTTCCTGGTGGTTTCTAATGGTTTCTAATATTGTTACCTAATATTAGGTTCTAATATCTCCTACACAAATCTACAGGACTTCAACGGTCCCTACTAACGTTTTCTACGGGAGTCTAATGGTTCCTACAGGAGTCTTCTATAGGAGTCTTAATGGTTCCCACATAAGTCTTATTGGTTCCTACAGGCGTTTCTATACACTGAAACAAGTCAATCTAAGAATAAATAATTGTAACATAATTAATCCTGTGATAATAACAATACAAAACAAAGTTTTTCTCTAGACATGAATATATCAAGTTGTGAATTATTCTACATTTGTTCAAAACACAAGTCATTTTGATTGTTTTCCCTAACAAGCTGTATGTAAGCGATCAACAAATCTTCTACACTTTGTATTTACTCCGACTGCCCTCCCCCCCGTGGTGCATTCTGGGTATTCGCGCCAAACGCCTGAGCAAAGACAGAAGTAGAAATTTGAAAAATGGGAGACTGAACTGTTAAGGTAAGAATTTAGTTAATGTTAGTAATATAGTTGGTTACTTACTACAATCTTTCAGGTTTTACATTGTTGTAGAAATAAGTAAAATAACTGGAGGCACTAGATGTAATTTGGAATTATCAATAGTGGCTTCAACAGACTTCTGTGTAACTTGAAACTAATGTTAGCAAGTTTTAAAATACTTGCTTCAAATGTAATTTGAACCTGACGTTTGCAAGTGACTATAATTTAAAGTAAGCATGGATGTGTTTTTTCTTTCACATTACGTTAGTCAGACAGCGCTGGGTGCCGGTTTATGGCTGCATGCAGAACCAGAGTGATAGAGTAAACTAACGTTAGTATGCATTTCTATCTATGGCGCTGTGCAGAATCCCTCTCTATTGGCTAACACCGGGGGGGTTAGCCGTTAGCCAGGGGTGTTCGCGACACACGGCGCCCCTCGGTAACTGCTAACTCCTCACTAACGGCTAACCGTTAATGGCTAACACCGTTAGCGAGGCAGTAGCCGTTAGCGTGGGGCGCCTGGTGCCGCGAACACCCCTCGCTAATGGCTAACACCCCGGTGTACGGGGCTACCCCTCGCTAACGGTGTTAGCTGTTAACTAGAAAAATTTGCATTTCCTACGAAAATACAGTGTGAATGCTGAAGACTGAAGTGAAATCTGCTGAACATACTGTAGGAAATGCATAAAACTATAGGCTGAATGGTCAGGATTTTGCAGAAAAAGCAGTATATTCCAATCGCTGGTAAGGCGGAAAGGCTTAAAAGCAATAGGTTTAATGGGCTAACAAAGTTGAACATTTTGATAGCTGAACAGTTTCTCTAGCTAAACATGAAGTTGTATGTTTGAAGGAGTTGAAAAGGCAGAAACATGAATATCTAAAGAGGCTAAAAAGCTGTAGAGTAAGAGGGCTGAAAGAGCTTAAAAAGGTGAAAGAAGGCAAAAAAGGTGAAAAGTTAAAGGCTGATGAAGACCAAAAAGGTGAAAAAGGATGAAAAGCTGTAGAGCAAAAGGGCTGGAAGAGGTTAAAAAGGTGAAAACATATGAAAGCTGTAAAGTAAGGGGGCTGGAAGAGGTTAAAAAGGTGAATAAAGGATGAAAAGCTGTAGAGTAAGAGGGCTGGAAGAGGTTAAAAAGGTGAAAACATGTGAAAAGCTGTAGAGTAAGAGGGCTGGGAGAGGTTTAAAGGTGAAAAAATGTGAACAGTTGTAGAGTAAGAGGGCTGGAAGAGGTTAAAAAGGTGAAAAAACAATGAAAAGGTAAAAAAGTTCAAGGGTGAAAGAGCTCAAACAGGTGAGAAAAGGATTAAAAGGTAAAAAGATGTCGAGTAAGAGGGTTGGAAGAGGTTAAAAAGGTAAAAAGAATATGAAAATCTGTAGAGTAAGAGGGCTGGAAGGGGTTAAAATGGTAATAACATGTTAAAAGTTGTAGAGTAAGAGGGCTGGAAGAGGTTAAAAAGGTGAAAAGAATATGAAAATCTGTAGATTAAGAGGGCTGGAGGAGGTTAAAAAGGTGAAAAGTATATGAAAATCTGTAGAGTAAGAGGGCTCGAAGAGGTTAAAAAGGTGAAAAAAGGATGAAAATGTAAAAAAGTCAAAGGTCGAAAGAGCTTAAAAAGGTGTAAAAGGAATGAAAGCGATGAAAAGCTGTTGGGTAAGAGGGCTGGAGGACGTTAAAAAGGTGAAAAAATATGAAAAGCTGTAGAGTAGGGGGCAGGAAGATGTTAAAATGATGAAAGAAGGCAAAAAAGGTGAAAAGTTAAAGGCTGACGAGGACCGAAAAAGGTGAAAAAGGATGAAAAGCTGTAGAGTGAGAGGGCTGAAAGAGGTTAAAATGGTAATAAAATATGAAAAGCTGTAGAGTAACGAGAGTTGGAAGAGGTTAAAAAGGTGAAAAGACTATGAAAATCTGTAGATTAAGAGGGCTGGAAGAGGTTAAAAAGGTGAATAAAGGATGACAAGCAGTAGAGTAAGAGGCCTGGAAGAGGTTAAAAGGTGAAAACATATGAACAGCTGTAGAGTAAGAGGGCGGAATGAGCATAAAAAGGAGAAAAAAAGACTGAAAAGGCCAAAAAGTTGTAGAGTAAGAGGGCAGAAAGAGGTTAAAAAGGCGAAAAAAGGCTGACAGGTGAGAAGTTAAAGGCAGAAAGAGGTTAAAATGGCTGCAGACATGCTGCAGCAGGAGCAGAAACACAGACAAAAATGTCCCCATAAGGAATGAATGGGAGAATACCTGCCAAACTCCTGCGATTCTTGAGAAAACTGTCATAGTTATTGCCAAAACATGCTATATGTTGAGTAACAGGAGACACTGCTGAACGCACCCATGTTATTTTTATTTCTGTAGAGTGCATAATGAGGGCACAGGAGCGAGAGACAAACATGTCCCGTCTGTGATCCTCCAGAAATTTTGCCTCAAAATTAACATTGCCGCTTATGGGGAACATTCAGGTGTGCTTGTCGCTCTCGGGCTTCTAGATCCAGAACCTTAAGTCCTACAGCTAAAATGAGAACATCAGCTGAAACCCAACAAGATTTCCTACATTTATATGCCTATATTGTCTATGTCAAGTACAAGATGTGGGATCCAAATCAAGCTGAAGCAAAAAAAAATCCAGTTTTCGGAGCTGCTCCTCACTCTGGGGTGCGGCAGTTGATGATGTCACGCACTCTAGCTCACGCAATACACACCCATTATAAACTCAGAAGACGGGCTTAAAATCCTTAAAACTAAAACTGCGACCATTTCAAAACCGTACAAGATTTTTAAAAACTGAATACAAGGTCAATAGTTCAAGGTTTTGTGATTCATTTAAAGTTTGAATGGTGTCTCTCGCTCAAAGTATGAGGAACAAGAAGAGGTTGAAAGTCGATGAGTTTTGAAGAGGATTTGAAGCTTTTCCCATCTGCTGCAATGTTAATTTTTTTTTGGAAAAAGCTGAATAGCTGAAAAAGTTGAAAAGTTGAAAAGAAGAAGGTTGAAAGAGCGGAAAAAGGTGAACATTTGAATATTTGAATGGTTTGAATAGCTGAACGTATGCTGAAGTTATAGCAGAATGAAATTTGAAAAAATCCCCATAAGAATGAATGGGCAAAATTTTGCAGAAAAAGCTGAATATTTCCAAAAGTATAAAAGGTAGAAACGAGAAAAATAGACCCCGTAATGTCCTAAAAAGGCTGAACATTTAGATATTTGAATGGTTGAATGGATTGAAGATTTGAAGGAGGAGTAGTGTGCCAAAAAATGTACGGAAGAAGAATAATAACTAGAAAAATTTGCATTTCCTACGAAAATACAGTGTGAATGCTGAAGACTGAAGCGAAATCTGCTGAACGTACTGCCGGAAATGCATAAAACTATAGTCTGAATGGTTGGGATTTTGCAGAAAAAGCAGAATTTTCCAATAGCTGGTAAGGCGGAAAGGCTTAAAAGCAATAGGTTTAATGGGCTAACAAAGTTGAACATTTTGATAGCTGAACAGTTTCTCTAGCTGAACATGAAGTTGTATGTTTGAAGGAGTTGAAAAGGCAGAAACATGAATATCTAAAAAGGCTAAAAAGCTGTAGAGTAACACGGCTGAAAGAGCTTAAAAAAGTGAAAGAAGGCAAAAAAGGCAAAAAGTTCAAGGCTGACGAGGACCGAAAAAGTTTAAAAAGATGAAAAAGGATGAAACCTATAGAGTAAGAGGGCTGGAAGAGGTTCAAAAGGTGAAAACATGAAAAGCTGTAGAGTAAGAGGGCTGGAAGAGGTTAAAAAGGTGAAAAAATATGAACAGTTGTAGAGTAAGAGGGCTGGAAGAGGTTAAAACGGTGATAACAGATGAAAAGCTGTAGAGAAAGAGGGCTGGAAGATGTTAAAAAGGTGAAAAAGGATGAAAAGCTGTAGAGTAAGAGGGCTGGAAGAGGTTCAAAAGGTGAAAACATGAAAAGCTGTAGAGTAAGAGGGCTGGAAGAGGTTAAAAAGGTGAAAAAGGATGAAAAGCTGTAGAGTAAGAGGGCTGGAAGAGGTTCAAAAGGTGAAAACATGAAAAGCTGTAGAGTAAGAGGGCTGGAAGAGGTTAAAAAGGTGAAAAAATATGAACAGTTGTAGAGAAAGAGGGCTGGAAGAGGTTAAAATGGTGATAACATATGAAAAGCTGTAGAGTAAGAGGGCTGGAAGATGTTAAAAAGGTGAAAAAGGATGAAAAGCTGTAGAGTAAGAGGGCTGGAAGAGGTTAAAAAGGTGAAAAGATATGAAAGCTGTAAAGTAAGAGGGCTGTAAGAGGTTAAAAAGGTGAATAAAGGATGAAAAGCTGCAGAGTAAGACGGCTGGAAGAGGATAAAAAGTTGAAAAAAGGATGAAAAGGTAAAGTTTAAGGGTGAAAGAGCTCAAATAGGTGAGAAAAGGATGAAAAGGTAAAAAGATGTAGAGTAAGAGGGTTGAAAGAGGTTAAATAGGTGAAAAGAATATGAAAATATGTAGATTAAGAGGGCTGGAAGAGGTTAAAATGGTGATAACATGAAAAGCTGCAGAGTAAGAGGACTTGAAGAGGTTAAAAAGGTGAAAAGAATATGAAAATCTGTAGATTAAGAGGGCTGGAAGAGGTTAAAATGGTGATAACATATGAAAAGCTGTAGAGTAAGAGGGCTTGAAGAGGTTAAACAGGTGAAAAAAGAATGAAAAGGTGAAAAGGTTTAAGGGTGTAAGAGCTCAAATAGGTGAGAAAAGGATGAACAGATAAAAAGATGTAGAGTAAGAGGGTTGGAAGAGGTTAAAAGGTGACAAGAATATTAAAATCTGTAGATTAAGAGGGCTGGAAGAGGTTAAAATGGTGATAACATATGAAAAGCTGTGGAGTAAGAGGGCTGGAAGAGGTTAAAAAGGTGAAAGAAGGATGAAAAGGTAAAGAAGTTTAAGGGTGCATGAGCTCAAATAGGTGAGAAAAGGATGAAAAGGAAAAAGATGCAGAGTAAGAGCGTTGGAAGATGTTAAAAAGTTGAAAAGAACATGAAAATCTGTAGAGTAAGAGGCCTGGAAGAGGTTAAAATGGTGATAACATATGAAAGGCTGTGGAGTAAGAGGGTGGAATGAGCATAAAAAGGTGAAAAAAAGACTGAAAAGGCCAAAAACTTGTAGAGTAAGAGGGCAGAAAGAGGTTAAAAAGGTCAAAAAAGGCTGACAGGTGAGAAGTTAAAGGCAGAAAGAGCTTCAAATGGCTGCAGACATGCTGCAGCAGGAGCAGAAACACAGACGAAAATGTCCCCATAAGGAATGAATGGGAGAATGCCTCCCAAACTCCTGCGATTTTTGGGAAACTGTTACAGTTATCGCCAAAACATGTGACATGGTGAGTAACAGGAGACATTGCTGAACGCACCCATGTTATTTTTATTTCTGTAGAGTGCATAATGAGGGCACAGGAGCGAGAGACAAAACATGTACCGTCTGCGATCCTCCAGAAATTTTGGCTCAAAATTAACATTGCGGCTTATGGGGAACATTCAGGAGTGCTTGTCGCTCTCGGGCTTCTAAATCCAAAACCGTAAGTCCTACAGCTGAAATGAGACCATCAGCTGAAACCCAACAAGATTTCCTACATTTATATGCCTATATTGTCTATGTCAAGTACAAGATGTGGGATCCAAGTCAAGCTGAAGCAAAAAAAAATCCCGTTTTCGGAGCTGCTCCTCACTCTGGGGTGCGGCAGTTGATGATGTCACGCACTCTAGCTCACGCAATACACACCCATTATAAACTCAGAAGACGGGCTTAAAATCCTTAAAACTAAAACTGCGACCATTTCAAAACCGTACAAGATTTTTAAAAACTGAATACAAGGTCAATAGTTCAAGGTTTTGTGATTCATTTAAAGTTTGAATGGTGTCTCTCGCTCAACGTATGAGGAACAAGAAGAGGTTGAAAGTCGATGAGTTTTGAAGAGGATTTGAAGCTTTTCCCATTTGATTCAATGTTAAATTTTTTGGGGAAAAAGCTGAATAGCTGAAAAAGGTGAAAAGTTGAAAAGTTGAAAAGCAGAGGGTTGAAAGAGCTGAAAAAGCTGAACATTTGAATATTTGAATGGTTTGAATAGCTGAACGTATGCTGAAGTTATAGCAGAATGAAATTTGAAAAAATCCCCATAAGGATGAATGGGCAAAATTTTGCAGAAAAAGCTTAATATTTCCAAAAGTATAAAAGATTGAAATGAGAAAAATACAAGCAGTAATGTCCTTAAAAAGCTGAACATTTTGATATTTGAATGGTTTGAATAGCTCAAGATTTGAAGAAGGAGAAGAGTGCTGAAAAACGTACGGAAGCTGGAATAATAATAACTTTAACTAGACAATTCCCCGCCGGGAAATCGCGAGAGTGGGCTGTGCGCTTTGCCCCGTGACGAAAAAGCAAACATGGCATCAGCAAAGTTTCCTCACCATCAAGCGGGAAAGGCCTTAAGGAACACACACATTAAGTTTTGTGGTCCTAGTTTCAGAAATGTGGTAATAGGAGCGAGTTAAAAAAGGCCGCAGTTTTGCAAATCCTCTTCCCGATTTACATTGGAGTGAATGGAGCAGTTGAGAGCTACTCTTGTCGGTTAGAGGCAGATCAATCCAAAACCATAAATCCTACCGATAAAGTAGACACATTGGGAGAAAGAAGACACGTGTGGCTACAACTCTGGAAAATATCACTGTTTTTGAGCCTAATTTGTGGCCAGGATCATCACGGAAAGAGAAAATGTCTGAGCAAATTTTTGAAGTTCTCTCACTCTGTCAGTTGGCCCTCTCCACTCTGCTGCACGAACATTCCGCCATACACAATCATTGAAAACCCAGAATTTTTCCAAAATCACTCACCGTCATTCAAGGATCACAGTTCAAAAACTACACATCATAGGAAAAAAGTTCAAATACAATTTAAATACTCAGTACTTGTGCCTACATTTTAAAGCTGAAATGGTGTTTCTACGTGAACGTATGCCAGAGCAGGAGATGTTTGAAAAACGTTGCAGATTTGCGACTTTTTTGGCCTCCCCCATTCATTCCTCATGGGAAACTTTATCGCAGTTTTCGCGACTTATGTCGTGAAAAATTAACATTTCGTAAAGCTGAATAATAGCAACCTGAGTCCGATCGAGCCGCACATTGAATGAGCAAAAAAATAATCATTAAATGTAGTTTAAATGTTGGGAAATATACTGTGTGTGCGTTTGTGGGCATGTGAGTGCACGCTTAAGCATTGCTGTGTGTGTGTGTGTGTGTGTGTGTACATGTCTCTCTGTCTGTCTGTCTGTCTCATGTGTGTCTCCTGTCTGTCTGTCTGTCTGTCTGTCCGATGTGTGTCTCCTGTCTGTCTGTCTGTCTGTCTGTCTGTCTGATGTATGTCTCCTGTCTGTCTGTCTGTCTGTCTGGCACTCTCTCTCTTTGCCCAGCTGATTTCGGTTGCTAGGTGACAGTTGGCAGGGGCCGTAGCAACGGACTGTGACGGAGTCAGTTGGCCCTCTCCACTCTGCTGCACGAACATTCCCCCATACACAATCATTGAAAACCCAGAATTTCTCCAAAATCACTCACCATCGTTCAAGGATCACAGTTCAAAAACTACACATCATAGGAAAAAAGTTCAAATACAACAAAAATACTCAAGACCTGTGCCTACATTTTAAAGCTGGAATGGTGTTTCTAGCTGAATGTATGCCAGAGCAGGAGATGTTTGAAAAACATCGCAGACTTGCGAGTTTTTTGACCTCATCCCATTCATTCCTTATGGGAAGTGTCTCGCAGCTGTTCGCGTCTTACGACGCGAAAGATTAATATTCTAGAGAACTGAATTATAGCATACAGAGTCCGATCAAGCCGCACATTGAATGAGTGAAAAAATGATCGTTTAATGTAGTTTAAATGCTGGGAAATATACTGTGTGTGTGCGTCTGTGTGCATGTGAGAGCACGCTTAAGCAGCTCTGTGTGTGTGTGTCTACATGTCGCTCTGTCTGTCTGTCCGTCTGTCTGTCTGATGTGTGTCTCCTGTCTGTCTGTCTGTCTGTCTGTCTGATGTGTGTCTCCTGTGTGTCTGTCTGTCTGTCTGTCTGTCTGATGTGTGTCTAGTGTCTGTCTGTCTGTCACTCTCTCTCTTGGCCCAGCTGTTTTTGGTTGCTAGGTGACCGTTGGCAAGGGCCGTAGCAACGGCCTGTGAGGGAGCTGATTTGAGAGCAATTTCTGCCTCACATCTAGGACGTCAAACTAGTGCTATTTGGTCAAAATCATACATGATATCGACAATTTTTTTTCACGATCGAGCCAGAAAGGCCTTAAAGAACACACTCATTAAGTTTTGTGGTCCTAGCTTCAGAAATGTGGAAATGGCAGCGAGTTAAAAAAGCGTGCAGTTTTGGAAATCCTTCTCCCGATTTACATTGGAGTAAATGGAGCATTTCAGAGCTACTCTTGTCGGTTAGCGGTCGATAATTCAAAAACCGTAAATCCTACCGATAAAGTGGACACATTGGGAGAAAGAAGACAAGTGTGGCTACAACTCTGGAAAGTATCACTGTTTTTGAGCCCAATTTGTGGCCAGGATCGTCACGGAAAGAGAAAATCTCTGAGCGAATTTTTGAATCTCGCTCACTCTGTCAGTTGGTCCTCTCCACTGTGCTGCACGAACATTCCGCCATACACACTCATTGAAAACCCTGAATTTCTCCAAAATCACTCACCGCCATTCAAGGGTCACAGTTCAAAAACTACACATCGTAGGAAAAAAGTTCAAATACAACAAAAATACTCAGGACTTGTGCCTACATTTTAAAGCTGGAATGGTGTTTCCACGTGAACGTATGCCCGAGCAGGAGATGTTTGAAAAACATCGCAGATTTGCGAGTTTTTTGACCTCGTCCCATTCATTCCTTATGGGAAATTTGTCGCAGTTTTTCGCGACGTACGTCGCGAAAAATTAATATTTTCATGAGAAAAATAATAGCATACCGAGTCCGCCCGAGCCGCACGTTTTGATGTATTTTTTGTTGGTATTCGCTCAACGGTGCGGGGCGTGAAAAGTGCCAAAAAAAGGACGGAAGAAGAAAAATAACTAGACAATTCCCCGCCGGGAAATCGCGAGAGTGGGCTGTGCGCTTTGCCCCGTGACGAAAAAAGTATGAAAGCTACAGCAAAAGTTGAATGCCACGTTGATAATTTAGACTTTTATCTACATTTTAAAGTTTCAATGGTGTGTCTCGGTCAAAGTATGCCAGAGATGTCGACCTTTGAAAAACAAAGATTCATTTTTTCCCCCCAGCTCCATTCATTGTCAACGGGAAATGGGGATTGCCAATGCTGTGATACTACAATGCAATGCTACAATGTATTCATGTCACCACCTACCATTCATTCTCAGCGTCTTCATCTATGGTCCTTGTTACAAAGGAAAACTAAACTTGGAACATAATTAATAAGTCAACAGGCATACACTGACATATTGTAACAGATAACATTTATTTTTCTCCAAAAAAAAAAAAAAAAAGCAGAGGAGGCCTTCTTCCTGGAGGTCTTCATCCTGAGTTTGTGAGTTGTTGTTCTTCCTAAAATATTAAAAACATTCATTTAGTCAGGTAGGTTGGAAGTGTTCTCTAAGCACTTAATCAATGAAGACACAATGTTAAATGTCCCTTACTTCTCTGCTGCTGGGTTGACGTCTTCAGTGGAGAGTGAGCTGCTGCAGTCCTCTGGCAGTCTTCTTCCTGGATCACTGTTGCTGAATTTAAAAAGAGACATGAATTAGTTTAAAATCATCGCATAAACATTTGAAGAGAAAACAATATTACTTCCCTTATTTTGCTGCAGTGCACTGAAGGTCTTCTTCCTGGAACACTGTTGCTAGATTTAAAGGACATTAATTAGTTACAGGTTCCAAAGATTGATGTAAACATTCTACAAGAACCTTTATACATTTTACAAAAATATTACTTCCCTTATTGTTGCTGCAGTCTTCTGGAGGTCTTCTTCCTGTAGTCTCTATGAATGTTGCCAGATTTAAGACATAAGTTACAGATTTCAAAGACTGATGTAAACATTTGAAGTTAAAGTTGAGAATGAAATATTACTTCCCTTATTGTTGCTGCAGTCCTCTGACGTCTTCTTCCTGTAGTCTGTATAAATGTTGCCAGATTTAAAAGACATAAATTAGTTACAGAGTTCAAAGACTGATGTAAACATTTAAATTGAAAGTTGAGAATTTAATGAAATATTACTTCCCTTATTTTCTACTGGGTTGTTGTCTTCATTGGAGAGAGATCAGCTGCAGTCCTCTGGAGGTCCTTCTCACTGAATCATCCGAGAAAGACAATGACATCATCATTGAGTTAAATCACTCAATGCAAGTGAATCACTTAAAAAAAAAAAGAAAAAAAAAGAGACATACTTACTTTGTGATGCACCTGGGTTTGACATGCTGAGATGCAGACCAAGCTGCATCTCAGCTGGATGTTCAGCTTCCTCCCTGACTCTCCTATATATCCTATCCTATCCTATCCTATATTAGCCAAGATTAGCTTAACTAATATATTGACAACAACCCAGCAGAAAAAAAAAAAAAAAAAAGCAAAAAAAAGATTACATGATACAAAATAATTGAAAAAATAAAAGTACATGATTAATTAAACATGCATCCTTAAATTACATAATTACATGACAAGCTTAGCTAATGTAATTTTTTACATTAGCTTAGCTATTACATTGCAGCTTACACATGCCATTCTCATCTAAATAGATGAGAACAACATGAGTTAAGATATTACAAACAATGTCAATAAATACATGATAAATATATTTAAAAATTGTTGAAAAGTATTTACAAAATGATTACACTACATGTAACACACTGGCCCAGTCGTTCTCATCATCTCAAGAGATGATAAGAAGGACATGAAAAAAGTTGCTGACCCCATTGTAAAATAAATAAATACATAGACATTTACACAATACGATTAAACTATTTCCAGCCAAGACATGCCACTGCAACAACATATATATGAAAAACAATTACATAGGACTAAACACACTAAACAAGACTAAAACCTGAAATAAATTACATCAATCACTAGTGAGCACAGTGAGCAAATCTCCGAGTGCAAATGATCATCCAAGCAAGCCCACTGGTACCTGCCTAACTCCAAACTAAACCTAACTACCTTCTGAGACGTGCCGGGCTCGAGGCTTCTTTAAAGCAAAACTTCAGTAAACCTCAGCCAAGTGACCAAGGCCCTGAAATGCTCGCCCCCACCAGAGAAACATGTCTCCACCCAGGATTACCTCGAAAATAAAAAAGGCAAAATAACAAATAGTACACCGATGGAAGGACAGATTGCTCTGCCCAGCTGGCACACTCCCTAACTAACCAGGGAGATCAATCACAACCTGAAATCAGAAACACTCAGATGCTATACTCACCAGGAGAAGACCGCAGCTGCAGGTGCAGGAGGAGGAGAGTAAGGACTCAAGGTACACTGTAAAGCATGGCACAACAGGTCTTGGACATAACAGCTGGAGATTAGTCATTAGTCAGTCAAAATACAATAAACTGGACTGTGGTAACGGTAATATGTTTGGAGAACACCTGATTGAAGACATTTATCAGGATGTGAAATATAAATGTGGTCAATTAGTGTGTTCTTTTCAGTTGTCGAATTTGCTTCTAATTGAGTGTAACCTCTGGACTGAAACAAATCTTTGATACTTTTTTTTCCTTTTGAAAGGAGGTCCTCATTAAAATCGCCACAAACAATGATGGGCTGGTGATTTATCATGTCCAATGAGTCCAAGAGGTTTTTCAAGTTTTGGAGAAAGATTCCCAGTTGAAAACTTGGCGGTTTGTACACAGTCGCTAATAGCACTTTGACTGGAGCCTCAATTTTAAGGACAACAAACTCCAAATCAGTGACCTGTTGCATGTACCTGCGAGGCTCTGCTTGAACAGTGTCTCTACAGTACATGGCAACTCCACCTCCCTCTTTTTTGGCCATGTTCACACAGCTGTTGTAAGACAGCTGTCTGCTACGTGTGAACATGGTGTACCCCTCCAATTGAAAAATTTCAGCTACAGAGGACCCCGACAAATGTGTCTCTGTAAGGCAAAGCACATCTGCTCGTTGGAGCTCGTGATGTGCTTTGAGGTCCACCATATGACATGGCAGACCCTGCGTGTTGTGGTGGACAATTGTCAAAACCTTTGGATTTTCTTGTACAGATTTTAAAAGCGTTAATAATGGTCTACAGCTCTGGAATGATGCATGAGGCATACTTTCCAGAGCCGTCTTGATCTTGGGGTCAGCGTAAATT
Source organism: Sparus aurata (assembly GCF_900880675.1). Taxonomy (NCBI): domain Eukaryota; kingdom Metazoa; phylum Chordata; class Actinopteri; order Spariformes; family Sparidae; genus Sparus; species Sparus aurata. Next base: position 5,196,142 of record NC_044203.1, on the reverse strand, counting down.
TTCTTCTCATCAAAGTCAAGGATGGTGAGACCTTGAAGCGAGGTTGTACGGCTGAGCGCGACGTACGCCATACCAGGTTCAAAAACACGCTTCAGACACACAACCGCCGACGGCATGGTCATTCCTTGAACTTTGTGGGCCGTACAAGCAAAAGCTAATTTCATGGGGAACTGCCGGCGAACAACCCCTTTCTTGTTACTTAGGTTCTCCTCAGATCTTTCGATGTACACCGAGTTATCTGAGGGACCTAAGATTTTTTTGCGGAATCTCTGTCCTGCTGTAGGATTGTCCAGCAGGAGTCCAATCATCTTCACGCCTCCTGGTTCTCTGATTACAATGTTAGAAATTGTTCCAAATGTACCGTTCACAAGACCATCTTCCACATCTAAATTTCGGATCAACATAACGCGTACTCCTTGAGCAGCCATTATGTTGTCGGGCAAATCTCGCTTGTGTCCTTTAATTTCCCCAGACACAAACGTCATGCAGCCAGTTCTGGGGTCTTTTCGAAAATCACGAGCTGCAATGCCAATCGCATCATTGTAGGAAGCAGTTATGATGTCGGCGTTGTGACGGTCTACTTCTTTGTTTGTGGCGTAGATGTGTAGAGTCAGTGCCGGACAATGCCGACCATCAGCCACTGCCTGTGTAAGCAAGAGCCTGTCTTCATCTAACAAAGGATCTTCCTTTTGCTTGACCCTGAGACGGTTCAACAGTTCAGCAAAAGCTCGATCGTCTTTCTGTCGCATGATCTCTGTCAGGGTGACCATTTTGAAGTTATCCTTCCAGAGATCGAACTCCGTCTCCTCGTACACACACAGTGGCTTGGCTTTACCGAGGGGCGGCAGTTGATAAAAGTCACCTACAGCAAGGACAGACATGCCTCCAAATGGTTTCCGATTACCCCTGATCTGCTGAAATCGCCAATGCACGTATGCAAATAGCTCTTTAGAGACCATGGATATCTCATCGATGATGAGAATCTCAGCGTTGGCCAGTGTTGCTCTGACTTCGTCAAGTGCATTCCCAAGACCTTGATAAGGTGGCTTCAAGGACCTTGGTAATTTAAGAATGGAGTGCAACGTGTTGCCTGATATGTTAAATGCTGCTGTACCTGTGAATGCGGTCAGCAGCACTGCGGGTTGGGACATGTCTGCGTGGTCCCGAAATCTCGGGAGCTCACGCAGAATTCTCGTTGCCTCGTGGTGAATGCACTTAATCACATGCGATTTGCCACATCCAGCCCCTCCCGACAGGAAGTAATAAAATGGTTCTGGATTGTGGCCCCAGACTTGTTCAAAGCACCACTGTCGAACACTGTAGAAAACGGAAGCCTGAGTTTCGTTCAGACTTTGGTACATTTTCCTAACAAAGTCTGGACTCAACTCTGGAGCTTCTATTCTAGGCATAGAGCTCCCCTTATCCTTTTTAGTGCCGAATTCAGGGACATCTTCACCGTTTTGATCTTCATCGCGAGGTTCACATTCAGCCAGGCACTCCAGCCGGTCCACTTCAATTTCAGGCGCAAAAGAGTTCCAAGCGTTTACGAGAGGACCACACACCTGAAGCTGTTGAAACGCAGCTTCCATGGTTTTTCCTTGGCCCTCATAACGTTTTTTGTTGTGCCCCACGATTAACTCTACTCTCGTACCCCACTTCTCGCTACACCTATAAAACTCTTCATAAGTGGGGTGCGCTTCATCTCTCAGATCGGCGTCGGATCGATGTGGGAGATAAAGTTTCAGCAATCTTCTATAAAACTTCTCGGGAGTTTTTTCCTCTGAGAAGCGAGTAAATCTAATGATTGCTGGTTTTCCTACAGTTCGTTTTTGAATGAATCCTTGATCATTTAACAATAAAATGGCATTTGGGCTTTCCGTTTGCTGGCCGTAGAGTACCCTGTAATCCGACGCAAACTCGGCCAGACACATACGTTCAAACTCTCGAGTGAGAGGTCTGTTGACGTATTTTTCAGGCAACCCCGACATCCATACATCCTCTGATCCGGGTTCCATTCCTACCAGTCTACTCATTGGGTGACTCATTTTCAGACCTTCCTCATCGGTCTGAATAAACACCACGGATCGGGAGCACTTCTTGAGGCGTAAGCTGCAGGTACGGGCTACGGCCTCCTGAGCGCTGACCTCTCTGTGTTTAGAGTAGGCCTGCATAATTTGTTTCATTTCGTCGCGCTTGTTAACATCAGATTTCTTAACATCTTTGATGACGTTCTTGAGGAATTCCGTCATCTCGTGCTCCGGTTTCGCTACATATGACATCATGTACATGATGCAGCTGTAGTCGTCTATGACGTACTGGATGTCCATGTTTGCGTTCCATGCTCTAAGCAAATCAGGATTGTAGGCATTAACCCAACAATCATTTGGATGGCGCCTCAGCATCACAACATGGTTGTTTGCCAGGCGCTGCGTGGCGGAGAAGTATTGCTCATAAGTTAAGTTGCACTGGCAAAGCAAGTCTGTCAAACTGCTGAACGAAGCGCCTGGATCCATAAGCAGATCTCTAACTGGTTGGAGCGTTCGCTTAGCCAATTTTTGGTTTTCTGCGAGGGCCTTTTTCTGCTCCGCTATTTGCGTTTCGAAGTCTGCATCATCTTGATCCTCTTTTTGGTGGTAATCAATAGTGGGGGGCCTGGTGATGAATGTTTTATCCATCGGTAGTTTTGGAAAGCCGAACCTGCAGGCTACATTTCCCTTCTTACAGGACTTTGAATGTTTCCTGCTGTGCACCTGAACCTCTGACACTATTTTGTGGAGTTCCGGATCTGTGTCAGGGTCGGGCATTTTGCAACTAATGTATCTATCTATAAATTCCATGATGTGACTATCGGGGTCCTCTTCAAATTTAGGTGAATTTTTTATCCAAATTAGCATGTGGATGTGCGGGCTTCCCCTGGCTTGGAACTCAACGCGATAAAAATAATCTTCAACTTCACCAATTGGTCGTGCAGGAGAGAGGATGAGGTTCGTCATGAGAGCCTCGACTCTCTTTTCAAACATGCGCATTACTGTGACAGGGTTACTTCTCAAAATGTCGCATTTTGCTTTCCAATCTAAATCTGAGAACAGCCCTTGTTCTCCCTGTTGAGCTTTGATGACCTCTATGAACTCAGGCCATCTCATCTCAGCAGCGGAGAACGTGGCAAAAAATGTTGGTTTTCCAATTTGACGAACCATGGCGTGCACATCTTTAAGTGTTTTGTTCCAATAGGCTGGAGTGCCTCTAAGAGGCTGCATGAACCTGGTCGCATCTTGGCTCATAATGAGCCGTTCTACCTCATCCTTGTCCTGGAGCATGACATTGTTAATGCGACGTCCGTCTTTGGTTTTCGACTTTCCTTTGCGCATTTGTATAGACATACTATTTGTTGCAAGGTGAGTCTCTGTAACAAACTGCGCAAAGAAAAGATAACTCTGGTCACTTGCAAAACGTGTATCTGCAGCAAAGAGCCTAGAATTAAAGTAAAGGCTCGGGGACAGGGAGACGGTTCTAGCTTCATCTAATGTGTTCCCTCCTGTCGGAAATTGTACAGGAAAAGCCATGGCCTCCAACTTAGGTATGCTAAAAAAACCAACCGGCTTGTTGCCTTGCGCGGGTGCAACACTAAATACTCCGTCGCCATACGAAAGGATTTCCTGTGCAATGTCGGGGGGCTGCATGCAAGTGTCCAGGGAGAGGCCTGGTCTCAGCTCCTCCTGTTCTTACTCATCTGCCTCTAACTGTCCCGGCTCGTTCTGGCTTTTAAAAATTTCCTCCAAATCCACATCCCCATCTTCCTCTAGGATGCAGGACTCCTCTTCTAGGATGGGCTCCTCTTCTTCGAGCAGACAGTCAAAAGTGGCAGTCTCATCGATTAACACGTCTTTATATTCTGAATGTGTCTCTTTCAATGTTGCAAGGCCAGCTAGCACATTCTTCATATTAACGCTGTAAAAGTGCTGGTAACCTTTGTATTTGATGTGCCTTTTCAATTTCACTTGAAGCAGCTGCGCTTCTGCTCTGGGCCTCGGGAGACTGTTAACGGTTGCTTCCACCTCTGATGGAACGCACACAACAGCTCCGTGGACTGCTCTCTGTTGGCCTTTTGGCAGAGCAACAATTTTTGCAAACGGAAGGATTTTTGCAATCAGCTGCCTCTCAAGCAAATTAAGTGCAGCCAATTTTGGGGGGATGGGTGCCAACTCCAAATTGTTTACGACTGCCATGGGTGGTATGCGTCCTCTGCTGAGGTGGCTGTCGCAGGTGTAGCATATCCACTCATGCAGTCTCTCTTGTGGCACAGAGCAAGGGGTAGAGCAGTCACTGTCACAAAAGTGAACATAGTTTCCTTTCAAGCATGCTGCTGCCACTTTTGGATGTTTACTATATTTTTGTCTTTTGCATTCTTTGACCTGATTAGGAAACAGGGTTCTGTTACAAACAGTACAAATGTATGTGGGTCCATGTCTAATGGACTCACGAAAGACAGCTATGGCTGCTTCGATCACTGGATCAATCAGGGGCTGGGAGCGGTGGGGCACAATTTGTCTGTATTTTCTCTTGATTCTAAGCGCTCTCTGCATCTTGTAAAATATGCTAAAGGCAGGATTTGTGGCCAATTTGGTTCCTCTCTGCTGGTTACAACGTTGATTAAAACGACGTTTAAATTCCGGATCATTGCGATATCTAAGATTGAAATCTTGCTTTTTCTTTTGGCTGTAATTTTGATCCGTGTTGTACCTCTGACACATGTCAAATTTGTGTCTGCTCTGAAACACTGGATCTGACTTGTATCTATCTGTAATGTGTTTCTTTTGTCTGGTGCGGAACGTGGCATCTTCCCTGTATTTATTTGTGAGGCAAGTCTTCCGTTGGCTCCTGAAAGTAGCATCTTCAATGTATCTTTTGGCGAGTTCTTCCTTCTTCTTATCTTGAACAATTTCATAGTAACATTTGAAGGACAGTAATCGCTGTTTCTTATGGAGACTGTGTTGGCCATATCTTTTCCTTTGTGCTCTGAGTTTTTTTCTCCTAAATTCTGGACAGCTGCTGTATCTTTTCCTTTCATATTGGGTTTTCTTCCCTTTTTTTCCACCAGACAGTAATGTGTGTTGGTTTTTGCTGGCTCTCCGCATTGCTCTTCGTCGCTGTTGCTTTGGCAACTTTGCAAAATGTTTTTTTGATGGTGGTGCAGGAGCCGTCTTGAGGACTCGCTCTGCTGCTGGTGGTGGTGCAGGAGCCGTCTTGAGGACGCGCTCTGCTGCTGATGGTGGTGCAGGAGCCGTCTTGAGGACGCGCTCTGCTGCTGGTGGTGGTGCAGGAGCCGTCTTGAGGACGCGCTCTGCTGCTGGTGGTGGTGCAGGAGCCGTCTTGAGGACGCGCTCTGCTGCTGGTGCAGGAGCCGTCTTGAGGACGCGCTCTGCTGCTGGTGCAGGAGCCGTCTTAAGGACGCGCTCTGCTGGTGGTGTAGGAGCCGTCTTAAGGACAGGTTCTGCTACTGGTGAGTGAGCTGTCCCGGATACACTGTGTGCCAGAGATGCCTGAGGGTGTTCTCTGGAACCAATGGCTTCAAATAACACCGGCACAAACTCATAACTGGCAGAAGGTCCACGATTTGCAAAGAGTTGATGCAGGTGGTCAGCCAAGTCACTGATTTCCGAGAAGGTCTTCATAATTGCAGTTCCGTGGGGGTGAGGTAAGCCCACCACGTTTCTTGAGTGTGAATCAAACACACCATACCTGCCTGATTGGTCACGGAAAACTGCAATACACTCTGGACTTACTATGATTAAAGCCAGATTAACATCACCTGATAGACACTCTAACTGTGTGGCAAGGGGCAGACCCCAAGCCTGGCTTCCACTGGCTTTCACAGGTCCACACCTGATTTCAGGCCAGTGGAAGTGAAACATATCTGTGTCTGTCAGGACTTGTTTGGGCAGTTCTTCCACAGTGAGATGGTCACTGTGGAATCTTTTTTCCCGGATCAGCTGTCGTTTTACACCTACATAAAGTAAATCTCCCTTTGCCAGCACTCTATCGAGGGCAGCAGTGTTGAACTGACAGCCCTCGTTCTGATAAGCCAGAAAAGTCAGGGACATGCAGGTACACTGGTGGTTCCTGGAGAACTTCCTGTACCTCATGTCACTCTGACTATGACTGGCCCTAATACTAGCACTAACTGGCACCTGAAATGTAAGATACATTATAATCATTATCATAAAGGATTACTTATTAGCATAATCATGAGCCTATTTAACATTAATTGTAGTAATTAACTGTTTCATATACTACAGTCATAGCATAGTGACAGTTTAAGCAATTTTAACTAAAAACATTTTACCTACTGCAGCTTCAAAACCAACTATCCAATTATACAGTATCAATTCCACAAAATGTTCTCGATCAATTGAACATATACAAAAAAAAAGCTGACAATCTTACAAATACACAAAAATATCATACTTGACTTTAACACATTACCAACACAGATTATTCCATATTTCAAATTTAAATGTTTTGAGACCATCATAAACCTTTGTCACCCCTTGTCATCTTGATCGAAGTTTGAAGGATGCTTTAAAGAACCATTAACTCTCATACATCTTGTACTTGTGTCACACTGTTTACACATGAAAACATTGCTAATATGTCAAACTAGTTTTGTTCATAAATGTATTGATTACCACTATTACTTTTATAATTGTTAACAATAATTGTATTAATATATTAATTCTCTCCTTCATTTCCTTAATAGTTTTTTTTTTTTGCATTTCAGTTGAAAGTAAACCACACTTTCCCTCGAACAAACTCTTTAAACCCAAATGTAAAACGTCCTTACCTCTTTGGAAGGGGAATGAGAGGTGGAGAGTCCGTCATCGATGATCCAGGGCCAGCAGGTCGATGACGGTGTCTGGACGGTCTGTGATAAATCATAACACCAGTTAATATTTAGACACGAGGCAACACAACGCAGCAAGTTGATACAAGAAAATGTTTCCAAATGTATTTCAATTACTCACTGACATTTGTTAACTGCAGAGAAAGATAATGGTATCAGAGATGTTAAATGAACCAGTTTAATGTAGTTACAGTTGATTTTACAGTAAATGTTCTGTGTGTGTCAGTTGTGGAGTAAATACCTTAGCTGGGCGAGGAGACTGACAGGCTGCAGCTTTAAGGGTCTGGGACGGTCCAGCCGGTGAAGGGGTCTGCATCCTGGCCACCTGAGAACAAATAATAATTCAGTAAAATGAAGACTAATGACATTATGAACTTTATTCAATAGGAATAATATTTACCTTCGCAACCGGTGAACAGCAGGGGGTCGCCGGATCACCCAAACTACAGGAAAACCTGACTGGAGGGGATCCAACCAGCTGTTGACACATGAGAACAAACAAGTTGAACTTTACAAGTCTCAGTGAACACACTGTATGTTCTGTGTGAGATTGTGTCTGTTGTGTCAGAGAGTAACATACGTTGGTCACTGAAGTTTGGGTGCGGGGCGGTGATCCATCCGTGGTCCTGGACCGAGGAACCGGGCTGGAGGGGGCGTCGTCCTCCAGTCTCCGTGACAGCCTGGCTGGAGGGGATCCAACCAGCTGTTGATAGATGAGAACAAATATATCAAAATTCAGACAGCGAAGACAATGTAGTTATTTCTCCATGAAGACACCGTTTCAGCTATAAACATTGACTGTGTGTGTCAGTTGTGTAACATACATTGTTCACAGGAGACTGGTGGAGAGGGGGGCGTCTCTCCGTGGTCCTACGACGCCTGGCTGCCGCTGGTGAGGCCACCTACACCGTCAAATAAAACATAGCAACAGTAACTGAAGGGAACAAGGAGAAACTTTATAATACAGCTGAGAAGAGATGTCAGACAATTTACCTTGCGCGCTGGAGGAGACGGGACGTCAGACAGCTGAGAGGGAGACACTTCCTCCATAGCACGAAGGGCCGTGCTACTGAACCACATTGGGTTCAGTGGAAGGAAGGACTCCTTCTCCTGTGAAAGACAAAAAAACAAAATAAACACAAAGACAAATGAATATTTGGTCAAATTCCCAAAGTTTAAATACTAACCAGTAATCTTGTTGTTAAAAAAAAGAAAAATCTCTCACCTGCTGCTGAGCCACGCTGGCCTGACTAGGAACCTGCGACTGGAAAAGCACATCACACATTTGATTATATAGGTGCCTTTTAGTTATGACTGTGAACCCGTTCACCAAAAGGTGCACAAACACATGTAAACACACATAATATAATAAAAAAAACCTACTAACCTTGCTGCTCTGACCAACGACCTTCCACTGGAAGGGGTCAGGAGACAGAGGAGCACGTACCTCTCCCTTCACAACCAGCTTAGGAGAAAACTTCCTAAGCGGCTGTGAAGGAGTAGGAGACACCGGGGGAGGGGGAGGAGGTGTCTCGAGGAACTGCTCCGTGGAAGTCCACAGCAGCTGGGTGAGGATCCCCATCCCCTCACGGTCGCTCAGGTGAACCTGCAGACATGACAATACAAATCCATTTACAGACAAAGTTCAACTTCAAAAGTAGCTCATGTTGACTGTTTCATATCAAAACACAAGAAATTATAGCAAATTAGACTTTTTCTGTCACACAGAGATATTCTACTTACGCCGTCGCTGCTCCACAGAACCAAGCGCGTACGGGGGAAGTACTCCTCCGCAGAGAAGTACCTCAAGCCTAAAAATATAAAGACATTTTTAAGTACATTTCTTTTTCGTGCTTTTATTGACAAGTTTTTTTTGTTTTTTTTAAAAAACATACCCATACGAGCCGTCACGCGGTGGTACTCGCGGCGAAGGTCCCTCTGGTGCTCCTCATCCTCGTTCAGGCGGGGGGGGAAGTCCAGCACAAAGACCTGTAGAGAACAACATTTTAGAAACCACCAATTGACAGTTTCATTCAAAATCACACACACACACACACACACACACACACACTAAGCTGACATTAAGCTCAAACAATTAGTCTTATTGGAGTAATCAATCTACTTCTATTGTTGTAAAACTACTAAGAATACAGGAAAAGTGAGACATGAAAGAAAAAAAGCTTACCTTCGGCCAGCGGCTCCTCACAGCAGTGAGGTGTGGGCATGCAGGTAGTCGAGTGGTTAAAGCGCATGCCACATATGCAGCAGACCCTGGTTTGAATCCTGGCCAGCAGACCTTTGCTGCATGTGACACCCCCTCTCTTTCCCATTTCAAAAAATCACTGTCTAATTAAAAAGGTGTAGATGCCTAAAAAAAACAAAAAAACAACTATAAATAAATAAAAGCTTACCTTCGGCCAGCGGCTCCTCACAGCAGTGAGGAATCGGGCGTAGTCGACGGCTGCCTCATCCACGGTCCTGCTCGCCGTCAGGTTGTTGCTAGGGGCAAGAACACAAACAGCATCAGGGGAGCGAGGAACTTTAGCATGCAGGACCTCAGTCCGCAGCTGAGCGGCATGGGCCCCGGGGGTCGACATGAAACCAAAAGAAAACTTCCCTTCTGGCATCACGACGAAACCGTCCACGATGGACCGGAGATGGGAGTCCCCGACAATCAGAACAAACTGCAACAACAAAGAAAGTTTCTTTAGCATGAAAATCATTAATCCCTCTCAAGATTGATTACTTCCTTCATAAACTGGACAATAATAGCACCTTCTTGTCAGACTCCGGTGGGATGACCAGCTTGTGGCTCCGTCCAGTCCACTCCGAAGGTGGCCAGCTCGTCGCCGGATGGCGGTAACCGGTACCGCAGCCTGTTTAGTAAAGGACAAAACAGATAAAAGGTAAAACTGATGAGGGAAAGCCTACCAGGAAATATCAACAATCACTTGTAAAAAAAAAAAAAAGCACAGGAAAACGAGTTTAAAAAGTTTAATATTGATGATGAATTAATTTCTGGATCATTTAGGGATAAAACAGGTGAATACTTACGTGCACGAACTTCAGCATCAGCCAGGCACCAGAAAGGCTTGGCAGGGGGTGAAGATCCAAATGCCTGATGACAGATTACAAACACATTAAACCTCAGACAATGTCCCATTGAGAGAGGGGGAGAGAGAGAGAGAGAGAGAGAGAGAGTGTGTGAGTGAGTGTGTGAGTGTGTGAGGTCGGAACATACGTTGCCGACTGGAGCTCGGGAGCAGGGGGGGCGGGTCTCCCTGGTCCTCTTGGTCCTTGACCCTCTGGAAGGCTCCTCTCCAGCCAGGGGGGACACCGTCTGATGACACATTAACATCAAAGACATGGCAGACATACAGAAATCAGTAGTTAATGAGAAAGCAATAGATGTAACATTTCTACAGCCATTTGCATGCAGATAGCTGTCACTGCGACACAGAAGCTTATTTACTGTGCAAGTACCTCCGGGGGGGGCGGGGGGGACCTCAGCTCCTCCAGGTCGAGCTTCCTCCACTCCGACTCCCAGCGCTTCCTCGCCGCCACAGACCGTCTCGACTTCCTTGGCATCCTGCTGACAGAAGTTGAAGACAGAAAAAAAAACAGAAATGCCTCTCAAAAGGTTAATAGGCTAACTTGTCAAACTGACCTAAACCTAAACTACCTAATGTAAAGTAATCTAATCTATGACAACCTAATGTAATATCTTATACATAAAATGAAATTTGAATTGATGAGGTTTGTGTGTGTGTGATGTGGTGATACTGCTCTGCGAAGGTTGAGGGCGATGAATCAACAATGATGGTCACTCTCAGCTGTCGAAGCACAGGAGCCCTTTAATCTGATCAAAGACATTATGCAATAAAAAGTTAAATGTCTCGCAAATGTTACGAGTCACTGTAAATTGTGTCAATTCTATATTATACTTGCTTTAAATGATAAATATAATACTATATTAATTTTATACTACACAGTATTATATTATAATAGTTTATTCTTCAAATCAAAGAATTACTATGACAAAATAAATATACAACACAAGTAACAAGTAAAAATGACATTAACTTCATCAAATGTACAGGATTTTATCAACATCTGAATGCACTTTATTATCAAAAGCAAATATAGCCATGTTTTAAAATGCTTCCTTTTCCATTTAATCAAGGCAGGTTGTAAAAGTCTATAATACATTTAAGTATGATATTTTTACACTACATAAAAAAAAACATTTAATCACATATCATCAGACAATCTAACAAACAAAAGGAGAAATGTGTTTTTAGGTGGACAGAAGGTAGTATTAAATACTAGTCACAAACGAAACAAGCAGATAGATAAATTTTAAATCCCCAAATCATGGAGTGTAAAAATCTGGATCTATGCAAGACAGTTCACAGAGAGAAAAATGGCTGCCGTTCGCGCCGCGAGAGAACAAAGGCCAACGCTTGCGCAGTTAGAATCTAGCTTGACCTAATGTTATAGCTTTTAACTCAGAGTTCTTATCTTGTAACAGGTCGACCATAAACAATCAGTCTTCCGAAAATCGCGAGACACTTATGTCTAGCTTCAGTAATCTCACTTTTGTTAACGGTGTACAGATGTTAGCACAGTTAACGCAGTTAGAAATCTGACCCCTGTTAAGGATCTATGCATGACAGGGACAGTTCAGGGGAGAGAAAAATGGCTACCGTTCGCGCCGCGAGAGAACAAAGGCCAAGATTTGCGCAGTTAGCATCTAGGTTGGCCTAATGTTTTAGCTTATAGCTCAGAGTTCTTATATAGCAACAGGTCGACCATAAACAATCAGTCTTCCCAAAATCACGAGACAGTAATGTCTATCTTCAATAATCTCACTTTTGTTGAAGGTGTACGGATGTTAGCACAGTTAGCTTTTCGCTGCGGTTAATATTTCCCTATAGAAAAAGCTAAGTCACCGCTGTTGGCTTAGAGCGCGGCCTAATGTTTTATATAGCAGAGCCGAGTAGCGCCGTTAGCTCGTCTAAATAATGTTGTATTGAAACAGACTGACGGAGCCCCGTTACTGTTAGCTAGACAGACATATTATATATTTATGGAGCCCTACAGCTTTGCTAGACGCTGTTGGCCCGGAGCTACTGGGCTCCGAGTAGCCGAGCTAATGTAGGCCCGTTAGACGTTAGCTTGTCCGGGCTAATAGCTAACGCTAGCTGTTAGTTTGGCTACTCGGTAATCCGGCGCCAAGTACCGGATTAATATCGCTGAAACAGACCGACCATAAACTATTACATTCATTTTTCCGAAATCATAAGTAATCGTGATCATGGGAGGGAAAGAAATATCTAGCTTCAATAAAATCCACTTTTATTAATGATTTCAGTATGCTAATGTAAGATATAACAGGTACTTACCTCTGATGAGGTCAAAGGGTATCGTGCAGAGCCGGACCAGTGGTTTATATCAAGGCCAAAAAAAAAAAATGCACACACAGCTGTCCAATCAGAGTCGTCTTGGGATGTCTGTCATCTGTATCCGAGGTGATTTGTCAAATGAGATGGCTGATATCTGTGCACTTGACACAGACTCCGGACGATCATACTTTGCTGCAGTTCACTATTTATATTTATTTTTATGAATGTATTAGGATGTTATACATTAAAAACATCAATGTTAATTAGAACACTTGATTAAATATATATAAAATAATATATTAATTGATAACAATTTAATTATGATATATTATGAAATACAAATCGTATATATTTAATCATTTTTATATTTAATTAATGTATTATAATATAATACACTAATGAAAATGTTATTATGAATCAATAAATATTATTAATAATATTAAGTAATTTTCAATAAAAATTTAAGCCAGCATTCCAGTTTGTTTTGTTTCAGCTGATGGAGTATGAAGAGATGTTACAGTGAGAATGAGTCAAATATTTTGAGAGAAATTCAATTCAATCTCAATATATCGATGAGCTGAAACATTTACATATTTGACTGGAGTTCCTGGCTTGAATGAATGAAAAGATAATCGTTAAATATAGTTTTTATAATAACGTTGGGAAATATACTGTGTGTGTGTTTGTGTGCATGTGAGTGCATGCTAAAGCAGGAGGATGAATGATAATAATAATAATAAGAAGAGGCACGAGGAATAACAGCCTATTATTGTTATTCCTCGCGTCTCTTCTTATTAGTGGTGCTGTGCTCTGCTCTCTGTGTGTATTAAACTGACTCATTGATAAATCTGTCACTCTCTCTTCCTGTGCTCCGCACAGCCCACAATGGGCCCCTATTGCTTTGCCATTGAGGGGTCCCATTCCGTCATCCCATTAATTCCCATTAATTAAGTTTTTTGCGACTTGCGATATTTCCTAACAAATATAGTTTGTTAGGAAATATCCTGTGTGTGTGTGTGTGTGTCTATCTGTCTGTCTCATGTGTGTCTCCTGTCTGTCTGTCTGTCTCATGTGTGTCTCCTGTCTGCCTGTCTGTCTGTCTTTCGCTCTCTTTACATTGGAGTGAATGGAGCAGTTGAGAGCTACTCTTGTCGGTTAGAGGCAGGTAAATCCAAAACCATAAATCCTACCGATAAAGTAGACACATTGGGAGAAAGAAGATACGTGTGGCTACAACTCTGGAAAATATCACTGTTTTTGAGTAAAGTGGCTGGGAGCGTCACTGAAAGAGAACATTTCTGAGAGTTTTTTAAAGTCTCTCACCGTTCAAAAATGATACATCTTAGGAAAAAAGTTCAAATGCAGCTCAAATACACAGGACTTGTGCCTACATTTTAAAGTTTGAATGGTGTTTCTAGGTGAATGCATGCCAGAGCAGGAGATGTTTGAAAAACATCGCAGATTTGCGAGTTTTTTGACCTCATCCCATTCATTCCTTATGGGAAGTGTCTCGCAGCTGTTCGCGTCTTACGACGCGAAAGATTAATATTCTAGAAAACTGAATTATAGCATACAGAGTCCGATCAAGCCGCACATTGAATGAGTGAAAAAATGATCGTTTAATGTAGTTTAAATGTTGGGAAATATACTGTGTGTGTGCGTCTGTGTGCATGTGAGAGCACGCTTAAGCAGCTCTGTGTGTGTGTGTCTACATGTCGCTCTGTCTGTCTGTCCGTCTGATGTGTGTCTGTCTGTCTGTCTGTCTGATGTGTGTCTCCTGTCTGTCTGTCTGTCTGATGTGTGTCTCCTGTCTGTCTGTCTGTCTGTCTGATGTGTGTCTCGTGTCTGTCTGTCTGTCACTCTCTCTCTTGGCCCAGCTGTTTTTGGTTGCTAGGTGACCGTTGGCAAGGGCCGTAGCAACGGCCTGTGAGGGAGCTGATTTGAGAGCAATTTCTGCCTCACATCTACGGACGTCAAACTAGTGCTATTTGGTCAAAATCATACATGATATCGACAATTTTTTTTCACGATCGAGCCAGAAAGGCCTTAAAGAACACACTCATTAAGTTTTGTGGTCCTAGCTTCAGAAATGTGGAAATGGCAGCGAGTTAAAAAAGGGTTGCAGTTTTGGAAATCCTTCTCCCGATTTACATTGGAGTAAATGGAGCATTTGCAGAGCTACTCTTGTCGGTTAGCGGTCGATAATTCAAAAACCGTAAATCCTACCGATAAAGTGGACACATTGGGAGAAAGAAGACAAGTGTGGCTACAACTCTGGAAAGTATCACTGTTTTTGAGCCTAATTTGTGGCCAGGATCGTCACGGAAAGAGAAAATCTCTGAGCGAATTTTTGAATCTCGCTCACTCTGTCAGTTGGTCCTCTCCACTGTGCTGCACGAACATTCCGCCATACACACTCATTGAAAACCCTGAATTTCTCCAAAATCACTCACCGCCATTCAAGGGTCACAGTTCAAAAACTACACATCGTAGGAAAAAAGTTCAAATACAACAAAAATACTCAGGACTTGTGCCTACATTTTAAAGCTGGAATGGTGTTTCCACGTGAACGTATGCCCGAGCAGGAGATGTTTGAAAAACATCGCAGATTTGCGACTTTTTTGACCTCGTCCCATTCATTCCTTATGGGAAATTTGTCGCAGTTTTTCGCGACTTACGTCGCGAAAAATTCAGTATTTCTGTGAGAAAAATAATAGCATACCCGAGTCCGCCCGAGCCGCACGTTTTGATATATTTTTGTTTGTATGCGCTCAACGGTGCGGGGTGAGTTAGCGACAGAAAAAAGGACGTAGGGAGAATAATAACTAGACAATTCCCCGCCGGGAAATCGCGAGAGTGGGCTGTGCGCTTTGCCCCGTGAAGAAAAAGCAAACATGGCATCAGCAAAGTTTCCTCACCATCAAGCGGGAAAGGCCTTAAGGAACACACACATTAAGTTTTGTGGTCCTAGTTTCAGAAATGTGGTAATAGGAGCGAGTTAAAAAAGGCCGCAGTTTTGCAAATCCTCTTCCCGATTTACATTGGAGTGAATGGAGCAGTTGAGAGCTACTCTTGTCGGTTAGAGGCAGATCAATCCAAAACCATAAATCCTACCGATAAAGTAGACACATTGGGAGAAAGAAGACACGTGTGGCTAAAACTCTGGAAAATATCACTGTTTTTGAGCCTAATTTGTGGCCAGGATCATCACGAAAAGAGAAAATGTCTGAGCAAAATTTTGAAGTTCTCTCACTCTGTCAGTTGGCCCTCTCCACTCTGCTGCACGAACATTCCGCCATACACAATCATTGAAAACCCAGAATTTTTCCAAAATCACTCACCGTCATTCAAGGATCACAGTTCAAAAACTACACATCATAGGAAAAAAGTTCAAATACAATTTAAATACTCAGTACTTGTGCCTACATTTTAAAGCTGAAATGGTGTTTCTACGTGAACGTATGCCAGAGCAGGAGATGTTTGAAAAACGTTGCAGATTTGCGACTTTTTTGGCCTCCCCCCATTCATTCCTTATGGGAAACTTTATCGCAGTTTTCGCGACTTATGTCGTGAAAAATTAACATTTCGTAAAGCTGAATAATAGCAACCCGAGTCCGATCGAGCCGCACATTGAATGAGCAAAAAAATAATCATTAAATGTAGTTTAAATGTTGGGAAATATACTGTGTGTGCGTTTGTGGGCATGTGAGTGCACGCTTAAGCATTGCTGTGTGTGTGTGTGTGTGTGTGTGTGTGTGTGTGTGTGTACATGTCTCTCTGTCTGTCTGTCTGTCTCATGTGTGTCTCCTGTCTGTCTGTCTGTCTGTCTGTCCGATGTGTGTCTCCTGTCTGTCTGTCTGTCTGTCTGATGTATGTCTCCTGTCTGTCTGTCTGTCTGTCTGTCACTCTCTCTCTTGCCCAGCTGATTTCGGTTGCTAGGTGACAGTTGGCAGGGGCCGTAGCAATGGACTGTGACGGAGTCAGTTGGCCCTCTCGACTCTGCTGCACGAACATTCCCCCATACACAATCATTGAAAACCCAGAATTTCTCCAAAATCACTCACCATCGTTCAATGATCACAGTTCAAAAACTACACATCATAGGAAAAAAGTTCAAATACAACAAAAATACTCAAGACCTGTGCCTACATTTTAAAGCTGGAATGGTGTTTCTAGCTGAATGTATGCCAGAGCAGGAGATGTTTGAAAAACATCGCAGACTTGCGAGTTTTTTGACCTCATCCCATTCATTCCTTATGGGAAGTGTCTCGCAGCTGTTCGCGTCTTACGACGCGAAAGATTAATATTCTAGAGAACTGAATTATAGCATACAGAGTCCGATCAAGCCGCACATTGAATGAGTGAAAAAATGATCGTTTAATGTCGTTTAAATGCTGGGAAATATACTGTGTGTGTGCGTCTGTGTGCATGTGAGAGCACGCTTAAGCAGCTCTGTGTGTGTGTCTACATGTCGCTCTGTCTGTCTGTCCGTCTGTCTGTCTGATGTGTGTCTCCTGTCTGTCTTTCTGTCTGTCTGATGTGTGTCTCCTGTGTGTCTGTCTGTCTGTCTGTCTGTCTGATGTGTGTCTAGTGTCTGTCTGTCTGTCACTCTCTCTCTTGGCCCAGCTGTTTTTGGTTGCTAGGTGACCGTTGGCAAGGGCCGTAGCAACGGCCTGTGAGGGAGCTGATTTGAGAGCAATTTCTGCCTCACATCTAGGACGTCAAACTAGTGCTATTTGGTCAAAATCATACATGATATCGACAATTTTTTTTCACGATCGAGCCAGAAAGGCCTTAAAGAACACACTCATTAAGTTTTGTGGTCCTAGCTTCAGAAATGTGGAAATGGCAGCGAGTTAAAAAGGGTGCAGTTTTGGAAATCCTTCTCCCGATTTACATTGGAGTAAATGGAGCATTTCAGAGCTACTCTTGTCGGTTAGCGGTCGATAATTCAAAAACCGTAAATCCTACCGATAAAGTGGACACATTGGGAGAAAGAAGACAAGTGTGGCTACAACTCTGGAAAATATCACTGTTTTTGAGCCTAATTTGTGGCCAGGATCGTCACGGAAAGAGAAAATTTCAGGAGCGAATTTTTGAGTCTCTCTCACTCTGTCAGTTGGCCCTCTCCACGCTGCTGCACGAACATTCCGCCATACACAATCATTGAAAACCCTGAATTTTTCCAAAATCACTCACCGTCATTCAAGGATCACAGTTCAAAAACTACAACTCATAGGAAAAAAGTTCAAATACAACTTAAATACTCAGGACTTTTGCCTACATTTTAAAGCTGGAATGGTGTTTCTACGTGAACGTATGCCAGAGCAGGAGATGTTTGAAAAACGTCGCAGATTTGTGACTTTTTTGACCTCGTCCCATTCATTCCTTATAGGAAATTTATCGCAGTTTTTCGCGACTTACGTCGCGAAAAATTTATATTCTGGTGAGAAAAATAATAGCATACCGAGTCTGCCCGAGCCGCACGTTTTGATATATTTTTTGTGTGTATTCGCTCAACGGTGCGGGGCGTGAAAAGTGCCAAAAAAGAGCGGGAGGATGAAAAATAATAAGAAGAGGCGCGAGCAATAACAATAGTGGGCTGTGCTCCGCACAGCCCACTATGGACACCTATAGCTCTGCTATAGAGGTGTCCATAGTGGGCTGGCGAGCACAGCCCACTAAAAAGACAGCATCAATGGAGCCCTGATTCGAAGAGTCACCATGGCAACGGGGAAGAGGAGGGCTACGTTTTTCACCCCACTGGAAATGTAAATATTAATGCGCTCATACAGTGAGTTTGAGCACGTTTTTAGAAGGAAGTGTAACACCGCTGCAGCAGCAAAAGAGAGGGAGACGGCGTGGGAGAACATTGGCGCTCGGGTCAATGCGTAATTTTAAATGAAGTCCTTTGCAATCACAATAAAATTACAGGGGGAAACTGCGTGAGTGGTAGCCTATTAATTTATTTCATTTAGGTGCAACCCCGGCTGAGAAGCGCACTTGGCTGCAGCTTAAGATGAAACATAAAACATTAGACCTCGGCATAATCTCATGGGGGTACCTCATTTTGATCATGTTTTACATTGTAAAGTAAATATTAAGTGGCTGTGTGACTGTACAGTTGTTTTATCCCCAACATAATGCTGTTTTCACACACATAAATGTCTTTCTCATCTATATCATGTTCTGTTAAATAATTAAGCCTATTAAACTAACAGACGGGTGGTGGCCCAGCACCGCCACCTCTAACGGAGGCAGAGGAGCTGAAAATGATAAAAATGGGTATAGCCGTTTCAGGGCGAGGCACACTTTTGTGACCGCTCTGCATACAGTTGCCTTGCTCAAGTGCTCTGCATCTCCGAAGTTGTATAAAAAAAACTCCCATTTGCAAAAAAAACGCAGCGCAACACACAATATCTGCTGGGATGTGAGAGCATGACTTCGGTTGGTAATGTTGGAAATGTAAGGACGGATTAGGTTGTGTATGTAAATGATGGACTGTGACGTGAAACGGTACCGCTCAAAAAGATAATTGTCTGGAAATGCAAGAACATCTATGCGCGTCTGATAATCATCTCCCGACGAATATTTAATTCTCTGCGCAGTAATGCTGCACCTTCATCCACGGGATAATTATCAAAAGGACATGCCATGGTAGTGAAAATAGTCGCCACCTAATATAACTTTGAATGTAGGCCTACTGACTGATTTTTGCAATGATCAATGAGAACTATACTACGCCAAAACTCGCCTGCTGACTGAATGAATGAGGAAATCAAATACCGTGTGTGGCTGAAAGAGGGCGGAGACAGAGAGAAACTCGAGGTTTGTTGAGAAAAACCTGGTCCCGACCAGGTTAGTTTCAGAGAGTATGTTACCATGGTAACTGACCGAGAGCTTAAGTTACCTCTCTCTGTGAAACAGGCTGGAGTTACCCCTCTTTCTCTGGTTTGAGTTACCTCCCTTTGTGAAACGGAAAACTCAGAGTTTCCCTCATTTCAGGGTTAACAGACTCAGAGTTTTCACTAAACCTGCTTGTGAACGGACCCCAGCATCTAAACCATGCTTATTTGTCGCAAACCCAAAGGGTATCTATGGAAAGTGATAGCCAATAGCTGTTGTTTTCAAGATTAGCATTACACTTAAATAAACAGAGATATCTGCTTAGATTTAGATAAAAGATATGTGCAATCTAATCTTGCAGGTTCTACCTAATGTATGTGTCAGTCTGGTATGTGTCTAGGTCTATGCTTAATATACTGTCTATAAAACCTAAATAAAGTCAGCAATTATCTCTGACCGTATGTACAGATCAGTTTATTTCCACACCAGGCATACATTATATTCATGATATGTTGAACCACACATCACACAACTATTCAAATACACGTTAGCCATACAGTTACAAAGGCTGGATACATTAATCCCTTATTAATTAATGACTATGGAATTCTATTGTTATTACAAACTGTACATGTCACTTTTGATAAGCAGTATTTATGTATGAAAGGTAAACACTGAATGGCCACAGGAAGCAATACAGCCGCTTCCTTCAAAATGTTTTAGTCCCTTAAACGTTCCAGAATGCACAGCAGGTGGCAGCAACGCACTTTTTTTTCCCCCTCCATGCTGTAACATGCAGCAGACACAAGAGACTCAATGCTTGAAGGACATCAAATCTTATTATATACAAGATATAAACAAATGACTATTAGAATGTAGTTCAAAGACAAAAATGACCTCTCGTGCATGATTAACATTTCTTAGCTAATATATGGGAGGCATTCAGTGACAACATCTGACAGCCTGTGAGACACATCACTGAGAATAAGTACCATTGGCGTTAGTAACTACAGTATTTACACAGACAAAGGACTGATTAGTTTTGCAGGACGTAAGCGTGTGTCCCTTCGACCCTCCTGAGCCTGTGAGTCAATGTGCAGTTTGTCCATAATTCTGTTGAATCCCTCGAGACAGGGACAGGCAACAGAAGTACTGATGCCAGATCAGCTATCAGAACTGTCGAAATTGAGCTTGGTCATGTTGGACCAAATCCCAAAACCAGGTTTGAGTCCAGGACAAGTCAAGTCTTATCTTGTCTAATATTAATACAGGCAAAAAAAATAAAAATATATATCACTTTATAAAAGTGGAAATGTGCTGAAAAAGAAGTGAAAAGCTTATGAAGGGTCAACAGAGATGAAGATCCACCGATAGGATTTTTGTACTTTTACTTCAACGTCCAGTAATACATAGAAAATGTAGGGGCATGACTCAAAACTGCTTTTAGATACAAAATACATGCAGTGTGGAGGAAAACACATTATTAAAATTGTTAGATACACAGGAAAGAATGGAGTAACGTCGATGGACCAAGACCAGTCCAAGGGTCAGAAGAGAGTTCTCAACTAAGACTCCAGACCTAGAGTTTATCTCCACTGTCCTCATCAGTACTGTCCTCCCCGATGCGGAAATGCCCTGCTCACATCTGCCGAGTCTACATCTACGTCCTCGCAGTAATCTTTTAAAAAAAAATCTCTATTGATCGCCTGACCCCGTGGCTCCGGCCCTATCGACAGGCGCAGGTATCCACAGACATGCCGGGGTAAACCTTCAGCACCATATTCCTGTTTGGGTCGAGGAGAGAACGCTGAGGGGACTCATCTTCTCTGGGACACAGCACGGCTCAGGGACACCCGGGACGATCCCCACAGCTCTGACGATGCTCTGGATGGTGGCGTGGTTGGAAGGACGCACCACCTGAGGAATGGAGAGACAGTGAAAGGAGTTAATGTTAATGCATCCTAGTGTACAAAAACGAAAGACGCCAGCAAAAGGCTGCTTGATAGATGTCATTTTGGATATTGTTAAACTAAATATCCTCCTTTAATTACATATTTTTGTACCATATTTGAGGGATCACTGCAAAAATGTCAGTGTCTGTACATATGCCCCATAAATCAGGTATTGGTCCGGCTCTAATGCTGCCCAGTCGCCAAGATAAACCGTTCATCCAAATGTATGTGTCATAGGCTTTCTATCATATTGACATTTGCATCAAACTTGGCATATCATGTCCATGTTACATGTTTATTACCTTAATTACTTAACTGGAGGTGGAGGGGACGATGGGGAGTTAAAGGCAACAAGGCTGGGAACCAGTGACCACAGTTAGAGTCTGTGTTTTGGCGTTTGTAAGCATGACACTAACCCTAACCAAGTGGTTTTTCTGCCTAAACCTAACCAGAATATAAGCACAGTGTTGAGAAGCGAGAGGAAGCAGAACATTTAATATGAAAAAGTTTAAAGTTGCCACACAAAGAAACTTTGACCTATCTGTGGTCTTGGTCAGGTTGTGCAACGCCAACTGATGCTTTAAAAAGATTTATAATTTCTTTAGAACCAGACCGATACATATTGGTTGGCCAATATTACTGGCTGATATTGGCCTGTCACAGATATACTGTTACCTGCATATTGTTGTCTAATATATAAAGTTTCTATTTCTTACTGAACATAATGCAATCAAAGATACTTTGTAATTTAAAATGTATAAACTCCAGTAAAATTTTCTGTGATAGTGCACTGGTGACATTGGATTGACAGGCTCCACTTCACATGAAGTAAAAAAGTCACCAAGAAGTGTGAAAAAATTTATGAATTGAATATATTTTGCTGTGTACTTTACATTTGCCTTTTCCTTTTCATGTGCACTCATCCATGCTCTAGTTCTCAGACTGTGTATTAACGAATTTTGATCAAATCTGTCTCATACAGCCCAGTTCACAATTCACAGTCTAAAAGAAAAGACTCATTTAGAAATACAGTAAAATACTACAAACTCATAACATGTTACAAGACAAGCAACTGTATCTTCAGCACTTTCAGTTCTATAACCTTTACAGTCACACCAGTGCTGCATGAGCAGGTTCTGTGTTGTCTGAATTATTCTCTCACTCACTTTAGGGATGGGGAATCCACAGGTCCCGGCGCAGTAGTAGGCATCAAACGACTTTGGCGCCAAAACCCACTCGCTCCAGCCGATGTCAGCGAAGTCCACCCTGAGGTAGCGCCTGGAGCACACCCTGGGCTCGCTCCACTGTCTCCTCCTGGCCTTTTTCATTGTCCTCTCATCGAAGCTCAGCACTGGGGCTTGCTCAGGCCCTCGTGGCTCTCCTGACCCTGCTTCCTCCCGGGTTTCACTGCTGCTTTGGCTTTCGCCGGGAAATACGTGTTCTGCCACAGTTCGTGATTCTTCAAGGTGTTGTACTGGACCTCCGGGATGTCGTTGGTCTGGATCTGGAGATGAAGCTCCCTCCGGATCCTTGAGGCTGAGGGGACGCATCCTCCGCTACAGGGAAGGAACCGTACCGCTGGAGCGACATGGCCACGCTGTTCGGCTCGTCTATAGCTCGATCGTCGGCGTACACCAAGATGTATGGCAGGTTGGCGGGAGAGAGGCGCTCTTGGCCGTGAGGACTCCTCTGCTGCACCCGAGCCGCCCCGAACCCCATATCAAACTCCACGGTGACCACGAGCTCTTTAACATCCCTGGCGTGTTTCATCACCGCTGTTACATCCCTCGTTTGCCAAGGGCCTTTCTTGAAAGGAGCCAGACTTATGTTTCCCAGCGGCGTCGCAAAGCTGAGTTTGGGGACGACCCATGGAGAGGAGCTGCGGGGAGCTAGGATAGGATGCT